>NC_056467.1:7163192-7370692 GCF_008729295.1 Plectropomus leopardus | reverse complement strand
AGCAACTGAAACTAATTTACAGTCAAACACTTTTCAATCAACAACTATGATTAGTCGTACAGTTGCACAAACCTCTCATGCCAAGGCAATAAAGTTCTGCAGAAACTTATTGGAGCAAAGCGTCTGCAGCAAACAGCTGAACTCCATCAGTCATCTTCATCTCTTTGCAGCATTTTAGCCTCACTTTATTTCCTCTGCATTACTGAGGCTACAGATCAATCAGTATTAATATATTATAAAATACACTCACCAATGTTATGAAGAGATGCATGACTGAACCACTGGGCTCAGTGATTTGACCAATTTTATTACCATCATCATATAAAGTACCTTTACCAACCATTATTTTATAATGCCTATGATTCTGTGTTTATTTTTCCAGTGGAGCTGTCCCACATGCATGTGGTACCTGATCATTTCCATAGTATCAGCTTTTATTCAGACCTCCCACTGAATCATCTCGGCCCTGATTGATAACTGAATGAATAATAACTCAGCCTTTGAAACAGGATGCTGGGAGCACAGCTCTACCTCTCTGCTAGAGTTTCATAAAGGAAGGAAAGAGAAAATGACTGATAGCTCCCAGTATCTTCACATCTTCTGTCGCTGCATCAGAAGGAGCTCAGAGGACAGGCTGCTGTGGATACAGAGCATACTGACACAACTGAAATTAAAAAGAAATAAAATAAAAAAAAACAAAACAAAACTGAGAGACAAGTAAACACAAATAATAGCAGTCATGGGACCAACATGTGTAACCCCTGTGAGTAACCTCCCCACTGAAGCAAGAGTGTTTTGTCTTTCTCTGTGGGAGGTTTACAGAGCAAACAGCAGAGTGAGAGAAAAGAGATGAGAGACAGAAAAACAGAGAGCGAGAGAGAACTGTGTTTTGGGACAAACATGGGAAATGTGTCTTGTGAGATCAGTCCTTCAGGGAAAATGATAAATGGGATCAACAGGAGTGTACTGATGTTGTTCTTCCTCAGTTAAAAGATATATACACATTGCATAGGTGCAAAGGTTTCAAAAAACTTTAATGGGGAAAAAAGGTAACACGGGGCGGCTAGGTGCCGTTGTGGTTAGTACTGTTGCCTCACAGCAAGAGGGTCCCTGGTTTGATCCCAGGTTGGAACGGGGTTCAGTCCTTCTGTGCGGAGTTTGCATGTTCTCCCCGTGTCTGCGTGGGTTCTCTCCGGGGTCTCAGGCTTCCTCCCACATTCCAAAGACATGCAGGTTAGGTTGACTCTAAATTGCCCTTAGGTGTGACTGTGAGCGTGAAAGGTTGTCTGTCTATATGTGTCGGCCCTGCGATAGTCTGGCACCCTGTCCAGGGTGTACCCCGGACAAGCGGTTATGGACAATGAATGAATAAAAAAGGTAACACCTGCACACTTACCCAATGCCACACAAGTTCCTCAGTGACACAGGGAGTCCACAGCTGCTTGCTTTGCTGAAAGCCATCAGTCTGACCTTCCTCAACAATATTCTCTCTCTCTCTCTCTCTCTCTCTCTCTCTCTCTCTCACCACTCACACACACACAAACACACACACACACACACACACACACACACACACACACACACACACACACACACACACACACACACACACACACACACACACACACAGAGAAAAGCAACCTGAGCTCAGACTGGGTCTAAGGGTGAGTCCACCACACTCCCTGCAGAGGAAGCTCATGATCTCAGAGATCATGGCTATAGATGTATATAAAACATTATAAACAAGACATCAGATCAGTTAAACCATGGTGGGCTTTCTAAACAATCGCAGTAAGAGCTGCACATAAATCCAATAACAGACTGAATTTCGAGCCTTAATATGGTTTGAAGTTTCCTCTCTGATCCGCAGCATATTCATTTACGTTTTATAAGGTGTGAGAGAACTGATCATGATAGTGAGAGTCACAATAATAACAACAAAACTAATCCACTCAGAGTCGTCGTACAAATGTGTGTTATTCAGCAGAAACCCAGCAAAATATTGTTGCTCCAGTTCTGCTCTGCTCCCAGATTGTGAATTGTTTGACCCATAAGTCCTGCTTTGACATCTGTGAGTTACCAATCAGCCAGATGTATTTTCTGTGATGTTACACTCCTCCTCTGTAGAGTAATTTTAGTAGTGTGTGAGAAGAGTGTGTATGTGTGTGATTAGAACAGCTGAGTGGAGTTTTGGCATCCGGGTAGCTGTTTGTCTGAGAAATAAACAGTCTGTTGAATCTAGTTATCAGATGAAGTTTGAATGCACATGTTATGTTTCTCACTTCTTTTCTTCAGGTATAATTCATTTTCAAAGCATAACAACTTATTTTCAAATATGAAAATCTTGGATTCATTAAAACACCATCTCTCTCTGAACCAACAGGAAGGAAGCATGAGTGTCCACTTCTTCCTTCACCTTTGTTGAATGTAGCACAGATTTTAAAGTAGATCATCTGCATCATTCTATACAAAATCTCTTTCTGGGATCATACACATTCTTCTTTGTCCCTGACTATCTGAATTTTGTGATACCATAACGATAGAAAAGAGGAGAAAGATAACTTGTGTGAGGTGTTTCTAACAGTTTGGATGAACAAAAATGGTGAAACCTGAATAATATTTGATATTTTAATATTTGGTGACAGTTTTACTTCACCTTCACAATCCTCACTTCTGCAGATACTTTAGGAGACCAGTACAAAGTCCCAGTAGGTGTACACTGAGCTAAGCCAGTGTTAAACCACTACAGACTCAACATAGTATTGATATAGTGTGATGTCTTTAGTGATCAGTGGGTATACTGCAAACATACTGTATGGGTCCCTTGTCCTGTCTGAACTAACACTCCAGTTCTACCAGAAATGCTCATTAAGTGAATCTACTTTGAAAACAATAATACATGAAGCTTCCTGTCTGAGGTTTTTAGAAATTTTAATATAGACATACTGTTCAGAGTTCACGTGGCATTCATGTACACTCTTTTTAAAAGTCTATGTCCTGACTGTGAAGGCTCATGGATGCATTTGTTTCTACAGTAGAAAAGTTTCCTTGAGACAGAGTGTCATCTCTCTCTGTGATTCTGAGAGTTTTCAGAGGAGATGTTTGCTGTTGATGCTGAAATGCCAGTGGGTGTTTGTAGCTGTGCCCCATCTTCCCCTCTGCACTGTCTTTGCCTCTCACAGTATTCATGAAAAGTTTAGAAGCTGTCTCTTTTTCCCCCATGACTGCAAAACCACCAGTGAGTTTAAGAGTTACATTCTCATCTCTCTTTCTTTGTCCTCCTCCCATGTTCTCTCTTCACCTTCTTGTCAGCACAAAGTCATTCAGTCTCTCAAGTTTGTATCCAGCTTTTCAATGAAAGAAGTATTGTGCTATGTCTGTATTTTTCTTTCATCTTGCCCTGCATATCAGATGTGATTTGACAGAGTTTCACTATAGAGCTTGACTTTCATTTGTCTGACTTCACAAACTCTTATACTGCTCTTTACTTGTTCTACATAATCATAGTTAGACATGTAATAATTTTGCAACCCTGCCCACCACACAATCTCTAAAAGGTCTCTTTGACCTCACTGAGCAGAGACAGTAGACAACACACCATATTTCATTCCTATTTTTATTGACATATTGACATACAAGTGGTTAGGTGCAGCCAAAGAGGTGGTGGTGTTAACTTTCTCAGAAAGAAAGAAAAAAAGAAAAAAGCAGTTCAGATCTTTTATTATAAAGTTTTTTGTTTTTTTTCCAGGAGGCATGAAAGCTAACTAAGCTACTAAGCTAATTATTTACTCTTAGCATTGGGTTTAATGAGTTTTTAAATATTTTAGGATATTTCTAGAAATTTTTGTGATGCATATTATTGTCCCTTTTCTGTTGTTTTTTTTTTTTTTTTTTTTTTTTTTTTAAATGCATTCTTTAAATCTGTTAGATAATTATCTAACAGATTGTGCTAATTGTGCTATGTATATCATCTTAGGTTTACAGTACAGGAGAGTTTTTTTTTCTCAAATATTATAATAATCCACAATCTGGCAGATTTCTTTTCAGAACTCTTTTTTTTTTCATGTCCATGGATCAAATGTGATATCACCCATATATTTTATTGGGCATTCCCCTTATCTCTCTACCAGTTGGGAGTGAGAATTTCCTAAAGTCAGATGACCATTTACCGAGCTCATCTATGTGTGTTCCATTGGTTGATATGTGAGTGGATGCATATGGTTATCTTTTATATGTATCAGTTTTCTTTTTTCCATTGGTTGTTATTAGCCTGCTGTGGAGTCCACATCCCCACCAAGTTTACATTGTTACAAGTTTGAAATACCACTGGAAAAATAAAATAATAATTTAAAAAAATCTAATTACTCAAATTTGTATTTTATTGTCTGGGTATAGATACAATTTCAGTCCACTCCTGGCTGTATTTTTAATGTAAAATCATTAATTTCCCAAGTGCACCTTTAAATTAACAAGCCTCCACATCAGCGACTGTTTATCACAGTCACAGAAGTTCTAACTGTTCTCCTTAAACAGGCTATCATCAGTTTAGCTCCTCCTCTCACAGCAGCTGTTGAATCACTTGCAACAAAGGAACACCATGCAGTAATGGAAAGGCCTAAATTTACTATTTAGTGATCTGCTGACCTATATATTTTTTTCCTTTTCTTAACAGATACCAGCTCTCTTTTCATGAGGTGAAAATTATTCCAGCCGTAGGTTGCAGATAAAGGGCTGTTTATTTGTCTGTTTTACACCCACTGGATGGTGTTTAGTAACATTCACTGCTCCAAAGAAATGAGTTGTATCAGTTGTTTCATTTTTTTCACTGGAGCAGTAAAGGTGTGCGCTGCATTTACTGCTGTTTCGACCCCTCTCAAACTGTCTCTTAAAAGCGGCCTGTTGTGTCAGTGAGGTAAACACTGTGCTGATAGTGCATAGTCTCTGTCCATGGTGCTGAAGAGCACCAAGAGCAGCCCTCTCTGTTCAAGCCACTTTCAACTATTCAAGGCTCATCAAGTCTGCAGGGCTCACAGCTATCAATCAGAATACACAGTAAAATTATTGCGGTGACCTTTTGTTCCAGGAGGTTTCCTTTGTTCACATTAGTCTTTGTTTTATGTTACAAATACTCTATGTCTGAACAGGAAATATTATGACTTTGTGACTTTTTTGACTTTGACCTACAGTGTTTGATTGCAGAATTTTCAAACCCAGAGTAATTACCTGTAATCATTTACTACTATCCCCATGTGCCTTATACTGCGTAGTGTAAAGTACTTTTAATTTCCACACAACCTTATTATTAAGTAAAAATGATTCACACACCATATAATAAGAGGTCCAATTCTGGCAGAATATAAGACCTGTTATCTGCCACCAACAACCACCACTTATTAAAACCAGTAATGCAAAGTATAAATAAATGTTGTTTTTTAATTGAGCCAACATTCAAAACAGAATGAGAACGTGCTTCTCAATATCACTTACAGTCAACTCTTTTGTGGTTTGAATACATGACTTCACAGTTACTAGCCATATGTCATAAAGTATAAAAGCATAGGAGCTACACAACTGTACTGCAAGATCTTCCAATTATAAGACCAACCTTTACAAGAGAAAAGCATATAGAAATGAACATTAGCATAAGTACATTGTCACAGGTCTAATTAAAAACATTAACAATGTCTAATTCCATGTAGGTTCATCAAGACGCTGTTCATGTGCATGTCACCTCTGTGGCTATGCTTAACAAGAAGTTACACTGGAACAGAAACATCACAGTTGTTAATAATTACACCTGTACCACCGGCAGTAGCAAGATCTCCTTCTGCTTTTCAAGCTGCAGTTTACTCAAAGGGTGTGACAGTGTTTTTGGAGCCACTTGTCCTTTCATATTGTTTCTAATAAGTTTGCAACAGCGCTTGAGGTATTTTGTAGGAGACAAGCAGCATCGCATTTTTACTTTTGTTTGTTTGTTTTTTTTTTTTGCTTTTTTGTTTTGGATCCAGTTTGTTGTGTGTGGGAGTGCATGCATTTTTTCTCTGTTTGTTTGTTTTCTTTTTTTACTTGCCTTGTTAGCCTTTTTTGATGTCCATGTCCCCACACAGTTAACACTGTTTATTTCAGCAGAGATAAAAGCGTTTGTTGTACCACAGGGGAAAGCCTTTGAGTTTTGTTATATCAGATTTTAATAGTGATGTTCAAAGAATTTTCTTGTTTGGGGACACTATAAAGCAAACATGTGAAGGCTTCTTTGTCATTAGTGGTATATTATTGCTGAGGTTTGGTTCATTGGTTGCATCAGTTTCAAGCTTGTCTGGGTGTAATTACAATTCCTGTCCACTTCTGACATTGTTTGTAATTTGACATTGTTAATTTTATAAGTTCAGTTTTTAATAAAACAGCTGTCACTTAAGTGGCTGTTTGTCTTACCTGTGACCACAGTCACAGCAAAATCTAACTATTCTGCTTTAACTGGTGATTGATCAACTTATTTTCTCCTCACTTGATTTATAAAGTGACATCCTGCTGTTGGTTTACTCACAGCAAAGAAACATCATGCTGTCATGGAAAGACAAGCACCAGCACCACATGCTTAATTTCATTCCTAGTCTGAAAGAAATTTTTGTGTAATTGTTTGAACCCAAAGTTCTGAAGACTACAACAAGGAGCATCAGTCCAACTTAACATTTTAGGCCTGAGATAAACGGCTGTTTATTTAAACTAATCTCCTGACCTATGATTTGTTGCAATACACTTTACTGCTCAAGCTGTAAAAACTTTAAGTAGGTGTTTTAGTTTTGATTATGTGGAACACTGTGCAGATGGGTATATATTGCTTCACTCTGCTCCTCTACACTACACTGACTGAAGCATGGATTGAATTTTTTGAGCTAAAGATATATAAACGCAGGAGGGTATTTGTAGTGCATGCTGGCATTTTGATGTCATGAGAATGTGGTATCAGACATTGTGCCCTCATATGTACTTTACACAATGAGAGTCATGTTATGACAGAGAAAGTTTGAAACTTTGAGATGCAGACAAAGGCTTCACAGATTCATGAGAGACCCAAAACTGCTGTAGCTGCATGTCTTTATTGTTTAAAGTTAGAACCGGTTCTTTTGTAATTTGACCATAATCCTGGACTTTGTTTCTCTCACCATCTCAAACATAAACAATGTGTTGTCTTACTGACGTAAACACTAGCTGTGTTCAAAACCGTCCCCTCATTCACTTAGTCACTTTTTACTTTGTAGTGTGTATTAAAAAATGCACTATATAGGGAATAACAAACAGACCATCTGTGTGCTCTGTCATTAGGAAAGACTTCTAGGCACTTAAACACATTTTAAATATATTTTTTTTTTCAGTTGCTGCTGTGTACAGGCTAACAAAGTTGTGCTAGCAGCTAAATACAAGTTGTTTATTTTGGCCAGGCAGCAACCGTGACAGAGTGTTTGCTCTCAAATTGAAAAGGGCCACACTTTGAAAGATCATGCCTTTTTTATTACTTGTCACTTCTATTTGCGCCTCTCTTTTCTCTTTCGTCCACTCTTGCTTGTGTGGTCAGTACTCATCCTCAGAGTTGAGTTCTTTGAGTAATCCTTTCAGCCAGTCACCGTATTAAATTCCAGGGGGAAAAAAAAAAAACATTAAGTTGTTTGTTAACTTTCTCTTTTTTCTCACCTCAAACATATTATCTCACTCACTGCTTCTCTTCCTCAAACTAATTACTAGCCCCAGGTCTTTTTTTTTTCTTTAACCTTCAACCAAGGCTTACTCATAAAAGACAGTCTAAACGCAGCATAACGAATGTGCGATATTAGATTGAACTGCAGCAAGACTGAAAGTTATGGAGACTGGTTACATTTAACTACCACTGCAGAGAGAAAACAATTGATACAGAGAGGGAAAGCAGAAGCAAGACAAACAAAAGAGACAGGTGTGCAGAAGAAGAAACAAGAAGAAGGAAGATAAAATCGCTTTTATCACAGTTTCTATACTGTGTGTGTGGAATATTGAGTGTCTGTCTTTGGCTTCTGCTTTCCAACTCTTTCTCTCAGAGTAATTGACCTGTGGAGCTGAGAACAATGACTGGCAAAAATAGATTTGAATGAGATGCCCTGCGGTTATGATTATGATTATTATGATGACTATGAAACACAGAGTCGCTGTTCCAATCCAGTCAGGAGCACCTTTCTTCCGTCCTGTCTTCTTGCACAAATATACTAATTTACTTGTTCTGGATCACTGGATGAGGACAGTTCAAACATTACCAAAGTTCTCAATGAGGAAAATATTTAAAAATACAGTCAATGAGATGTCTCCTCTCCAGTAATGCAGCTGATACGTTCTTCAATGTGTTCAGCTGTAAAACAAATCTCCCCCGATGATGGGGTTCATTACTGTGAAGATGATGTTAATATTCCATTCAGTGCGTTAGTACTTATTTGTGTTTGCCTCTTTGATAATCTGTCTGTCCTCTCATTAGTTTTCCCTCTATGCAGTTTGGATAAGAGGGACACACACACACGCACACACACACAAAGATCTCTATGTTGTTGATACATTTGGCTACACTGTACTATTGGTCAATGCAATGTTGTGATTGACCTCGTTAATTATCTTGCTGTTTTTTTTACAGTGGTGGTCAGTTTCAATCTGTATTACGTGGCAGGAAACTGAACATGTTATATTCTGAGGTTTTCCTGTTGTTTTAGTTTGTTCAGACTCTTTATTCACAGTCTGTGCTCTTGGATTATATCCCTAAAGCAGATTTAATTTATTTACCCAATATTTTTAATTTAGAAATTCAACACTTTATCGTGACGTCGTCCTTTGATCGTCAGACATCAAAACATAATTGAGGGAAATGTTGGTATTCAAGTCCCTTCAGCACAGACACACAGACACTTCTAGATGCTAAAATCTCCTGTGGTGTTTGAGCCAAAATGATTTTGTCTGATTAAGATGGACTTTTGCGTCCTCACAGTTCTTCTCTCTGCTGCTCTTCAATGTGTGATCGATGGAGCAATTACTCCATGAATTGGTCCAACATTGCATCCCCCCCCCCGGTCTTTATGTCAGGTTCTTCAGTGTAACAGACCATTATGATCATCGTTCTGCAGCCCCACACAGTTTGTATCATCAAACAGATTATCCAACATAATCACAAACCTTGATGCTATTTTTTTTTCTTTTTTTGATAGAGGTAGATGTACTGACATATCTGGGATGCTTATTTTAAAACAAAAGCCTCTGCATTTGAAGATAAGTTTATTACTTGACCATGAAATCAACAACAAAAAAAACAACAAAACTATCATACATTGATGATGACATTCATGATTCAAAAATACAGTGGTGAAAAGTTTTCTTGAATCAAGTCACTGCAATTCTGCTTCAACATTTCTTTTTTGTTAGTTTTCAAACTTGGAAGCCACTCATCAGTTGTTCAACATTTCTTTTTTGTTAGTTTTCAAACTTGGAAGCCACTCATCAGTTGTTCTTGCCTCACAGCATGAATTCACGTGCTTCACAGATGTGAGGATACACACATACAAATGTACACTCACATGAACATAAACTTTCACTCCTCACCAAGTAGTGATCATGTAAAGCAGGAGCATCTGGTCCTGTCTCAGGCATCAGGCATCAGCAGAGCAGAGAGAAGAGCTGGCCTTAACTCCCTGCAGACTGACAGCTCTCTGAGAGTCATACACAGTGGCTGCAGACACGGTTTTGTGATGAAAAGCATTTTGTAGATTTGAGAGAAAACATATAGCCCCTCATCTGTGGATATAAAGGTTTGGTAATTTATTTATTTATTTATTTTTTTTTTTTTTTACATTTTCTTAGAGCAGCACATAAATTTTACTTTTAGATGGTAATGTCACCTTACCTAAGCATGTTGAGATGATGATAAGTACAGAAATTCCTGCACACTTTACATTAAATCACATGTGTGTAGACAGACATAACAAATGCATAAAACACCTTAATCCATTTTATATGCAATCAGAATATACTTGATAATGATGCGCACAGGTTAATTTTCAACATCTAAGGCAATTCATGCACTTTGTCTTCATGGTGAGAACTTTAAATGAGGCATATTGAATGCCTCATTTAGTTTGAGGTCCTTTTAGCCTTTGGATTAAAGGTTAATTAGGAGAGAAATGAAGTGTGGCAGAGACATTAGAGGCATGCCCTCCGCTACACACAGTCAATAATCTCAGCAAATTCCAATAAATTAGAAATATGTATTTATTTTTCTATCCATATAAACATATACATTTGATGCTGTAACTCTGTACCAGTCATGAATCATATTTCCATATTTCATTCAAAGTGAGCTACATTCATTTATCAGGTTTCTGTGGACAAGTTAAGTATCATCAGGTGTGACAAATGCGGTGTAACTCCTGCTGCAGGCTGTAATGCAGATAAGACCCAATACAACACTCTGGAAGCTGCTCTGTAGCTTTTAAACTGTAAAAAGGAGGAGAAGCAGAGTCCAATCAAATGTCACAGAGCAGTGGAGGGAGACGGCAGCAGGACCACCACTGTAGACCAACATCTCCATTTGGATTGTTATCTGGTATTGGGCAAAGCAGCGAGATGAGGAAAATGTGTATTTTTTTTTTTTTTTTGGTTATCTGATATCTAGTAAATGATTTTACTTTAACTGATGCATCTAAACATGGAGAATTATGTTGGATAAATCTGAGGGTCAGTTCAGTTCTTTGTCACAGTTCAACAGGTTCAACAGCTGTCACCTCTCAGCTGGAAAAAAAAAAAAAAAAGTTACAAATACCATCTGCTAGAGAGAGCACTGTGGTGAATCAGATTATTGGAGCAGGCTGATGTTAAAAGACAGACAAATCTGTCCATAGAAGTTATTTTCGACATGCTTATAATCGTGTCAGCAGCTCTGCTGCTTCACAATGTACAGCAAGAGATCTATGGCCAGCAGCTGCGACCCCTACATGACCATTATATCCAGATAATTTGCATTCTGTTGATTGTTCAGACAGAAAAATACAATATAGTAGCTGTCTTGGTAATCCCCCCCAAAATGCCCCCCTTTGCATCTTTCACTTGAGCTTGAAACAAGAGCAGTAATAGAAAATAATTGAATAAATGGAATAGGACATACATTAAAGATGAAGAGGGTGTTGAAACTGATTTTAGGACATCTTGAGACAAAATGCTCCTCCTGAATAAACAGTGTTGTGAAACTGGTGTGGTGTCAGCCCTGATAAAGAGATGATGATCAGAGGGCGAGTGGTTGGGAGATTGGAAAGGGGGAGAAAATAAACACAGGTAAAATTAAATGTGAAGAAAGGCAATAAAAAACTAGAAAAGATAAGAATGATGAGATGAAGCAAGACTGGCATGTAGAAAGGAGATGTGTTTTTAACCTCATTTGGCTTCTTCAGTCTTGGTCAGCTTTTTCTTTTGCCCTTTCAGAACTTTGATGGATTGTATTTATTAAGAGCTGATTTAAATAAATAATTTCATCTCACATGGGAGGACGAGACATCACACTGCATCAGTTATCTTACAGTTTAACAACATATGTTAATTAAATCAACACGTTGCTGCTAATTTGAAGGTTTAATTTACACACCTGAAAGTGAAAAAAAATCACTTGGTTGTCACATTAATAAATGGGCCTTTTGCTTATTCACACCCATTGCTGAATGATTTTTATATCACACACAAGCTTCCACACTTCCATCAGTGATAATGTAATGTGGGCACATGGGTAGAGCTCAGTGCTGAGGAGCAGCTGTATTCCCGCTCCGCCTCTGAAACAGATAGCCTGACACTTCACATATATTACAGTATTGATGACAACAAGCACTTTGTGTCCAACTGGTGATTGTTGTGAACCTCCATCTCAGTCAGCAAGATAAATAAAGTGGATCCCTCCATGCTGTGGCCCAATTCTTTTCCTTTACCTTCATGTAATTAGGAGAACAGATATGGATTTCCCAACACATCATTTTCAAGACAGATGGTCTAAATTATACATGTCACTATGAATCCATGTGCAGTGAAGAAAATTCATCATCAGCCAGATTCAGGTTACAGTGTTTCCTAAGTGGAGACGAGATTCTTAGCAGTCAGACCACATGAGCATCTCTCTACCCATTCTTCTTCTGCTTGGCCATCTTCCATTTGCTTCTTCACCCAGTATATCACTTGTTGTATCTCCAAAGTGACACCCCATATGTTGAAATCCAGTACAGACTGCCCCCTGTATTTTCTCTCTCTGCCGTTGTGAAGAATTGTCTACATAAATGATCTCTGACCATTTCTGTGTAAAACAACATACAATCACAAATCCAATTTATATCTGGTTTGTTGACATGTGTTAGTTTGCAAACAACAATAACCTCCTCCACAGTTCAACACTGATGAAATATGTCGCTGCACTGAGACAGTGCAATGCAATGTGATTTCATGCTTCTCCAGATCTCAAGGTTACTGGCACAGACAAAGAATTTATGTCCACTCAGCTTTATGTGTGTGTGGCAGTCTGCCTCTCTGTTGCTGTGTCTGAAAGTGTGTGTGTCTGCTGTGACAGAATTCACTGTTGGTGCTGGTAAGTGGACAAAAAACAAAACTCTTGTGAGATATGCAATCGTGATTTTACAAACTGAGTAGTTAATTCAGAGATGAACAATTTGAACTGAATTTTATTTGAGTAATGGTGGTGAGTCATACTTCTGTTCAGAGTTGTAGAGAGGCTGACCTTTTAATGAGTTCTTGTTTTACCTGTAACAGGTGACACAAAAACACCTGATACTAGTGTGTTTAAAAGTGTGAACACAGAGCAGCCTCAGTGTTTGATTAGACTTATTTGTGATGTCACCTTTTCTTTCAACTATTTGTTACCTCAGTCTGAGTAAGAGCCATTTTAATGAACTAAAATTCATAATCAGAACCTCTGTTCTGAAACTACCTCGGGATACCAAATCCCTCAAAGAATACCTGATGCATTTTTGCTGTGCTCTATGCACATAATTTACCTTCCTCTGTGTGACAGTTTCAAACTGAGATAAAAGCTTCATGTTGTTTCCTCATGGCAGCTTACTAAAATTTACATTAGACATGAAAGCTTACAACTGAGCTCTAGTCACACTTTACGGGAGAAACAAAAAATTCTCAGCGACAGAAAGATATCACAATCACACCACAGGAAAGATGTTACATAACAGGAAGACATTTGCTGATATTTACAAAGTGGTCCGTGAGATACCTCCAGGTTGTTGAATATGACATTCTGTAATCGGGGCTTTAATTCTAATGATAAAAATTAGACCAGTGTATCTGAATTCTTTTTTTTTTTGTCTTCAGGTGGGACATAATGCAGGATTTCTTGCCTGTATCAGTCCATCCACATTTGTTTGTGCAGAGTAGAGCAGCACTTTTCACTTGTCATAAATGCTAAGAAAAGTGTGACTGAATAGGCTGATTCAGACAATAAAGTTACCACGGGGGTTTTATTCACAAGAATACTGCTGCCTTACCACTCTCTGTTGAAGGTTGGGTGATAAATTATTCTTTTAGGACAACAGTTTACTAAGAAAAGTTTGAATTAAACCAAACTATTAATGACACGTACTTCCCCTTTTTTATATATTTTCATAGTGGTCTGTAGCAGCAAACAGAATAATATCTAATAACTAGTTCATTAACTTTTTTGATAAATAAACACTGACTGATTAATATTTCTCCCTCAAGAGTCTGGATAACATACACACACATATTGTACCAACAGTATGCAAAGTAAATGATGTATGACAGCATGCAGTGTGTATGCCAAAGCAGTACAAATTTACATTGCATAGTCTCATTTCTCTGACTGTGGCAGCAAACTTTGCTTTTGTGATATTTATTTGATGATAAAACTGAACCTGTGTGTTGTTTCTGCCTTTTTGTTGCTGCTGGTACAATTATAATGAAAACATACCCCCTGATACTAAAAATACAAATGAGATGTGAAACAAGAGGGAAAATATAAACTAACTTTTCCACACAGTCTGCCCCTGCTAGAAGGTCTGATGAATTAAAGCCCCACTGAGGGAAACTGAAAGGAAAACAAATGATCATGGACAGAGAACATAGCAGAAAGTATACCGGCCACACAGTTTACAATTTTTAATGTGAAGAAGGGGCATACTTGATTTGTTTTTCAACTCCATACACACTGCACTGGTGTCTATTGACACAAACAGCTACTCTGCTAATGAGCTGCCGCTCCAACTGGCAGCCACGCTCTTAAGTTAGAGCTGATTGGTTAATTTGAAGTCGAGTTTGCTGCTACAAAATCAGAATGACATGTACAAGAGGATGTTGTGTATAGTTAGTGACACTGAGATAGTTACACAAATGATTTTTAATTTTCACTGTCACTGCTGCACATCTCAAGATACTAAGAAGACTAGTAATATCATGAATTCCTACACCCTACACGCACACAAACACAGACACACACACACACACACACACACACACACACACACACACACACACACACACACACACACTTTAGATGGACAGCGCCCTCTTTCTCACACACCTACCTATCTGCCTCTTGAATCTCAGAGAGATTTATGTCCTCTACCTCAAAGTTGTTTCATCCCTCTTCCTGAGACAGACTGGATCCTCGTTTTGACACTTTCTGCTTTAATATTGACACTTTTGGTTAAAACAGCTCCCTAAAAAAATGGCACATCTCAAAACCTGCACTTGCCTTCTCATACACATAGATTATTGATCATGTGTCACCCATCTTCTTCTTCTTTTCTTCTTTCCCACAGCATATCAGCACCATAGTTTTACTCTTGTGCCCTCTGGAAGAGGAAATGACAGTTTCTATTTAGATGGACAGTCTTTTATGTTTTTTCAATATTGTTCACTCTGGCATATCCCTTCCACTCAGGTACATTCAGGGCCAAACCACGAAGGAAGTTAGTTGTGCTAATAAATGAATCAGAATGAATTTGCTAATGCTCACTGCATGATTATTTAATTGTGTGTGCCTACTGCAGTTCTAAGATCTATCCGGTTGTTGTCTGGCATGGTTCTGACTAGAATATATTTGAGGGTTTTTTTTTTGTTTTTTTTTAGAATCAGAATTAGAATCTCCTTTATTGGCTAGAATGTGACACTCTGGATTCTGGAATTCCATTTCTGCATTGCTGCCATCATTACTTACACAGAAATAGAGGAAGGCTACAGCTATGAACAGGGACAACAAGCTAACCAAGGTCAATATAAACTCTCTGGCTCACTGTATAGTTAGGATAACTACATGTGCCAGTTTGGAATTTACATGTGGGTTTATAGAGAGGGAGAGAATAGACTTATTTGATTTTTTAAAATGTTTTATGATACTTGTGGTTTTAAATCCAAGTTATTTTTCTTAGCTTCAACTGTCACATGTATACAGTATCTTGTCTAATCATGGCTCCACTGATAGAGCTGATTTGCATCTCAAGGAGCTGAGTATTTGGACAGTTATATCCATTTGTCTGCTGCAGAACCACACATCTTTGAATACCATCCACCCCGAACAATATTGGTCAGGGTGTAGACACTGGCTGCTTGCTGGCATCACCTAAGAGTGACAATTGAGCAAGAATGGGGAGAAAAAAAAGACATGCTAATGTGAAGCAGGGAGAGAAAAGGGAGAGTCTTTCCTATACAGAAATACTATGTGTTTCCATGTGTTCTCTCCTGTTTAATTAAATGTCAGCAGTAAGTAATGATGCTCATCAGACTGTAAGTACATCAGCTCTAAAAGGAACTGTGTATGTTTGGTGGCAGAAGTAACTCAGCTGGAATTAATGACAGCATCAGTTTGAGAGAAAAAACAGCATCAGGTCTTTTGAGGTGAGCTCTTCTACTTTTTTCCCAGCTATGTCGGCTGTGATTTTTATGATTGTTTTTAAGATGAGGGTGTGTTCAGGAATATTAGAAAAAAGGCATTTAAAAATGCAGGTGATATGATCCCACACAGTGTGTGCTGTAATTGTAAAGACCTCTGCAGTTGATATCAAGTAAGGCTCTTTTCTGCTGCATTGCCCGACTGAAGCTTGAAGTTTGGTGTTTCACAGTTCATCAGTGGCATGGATGCCTTTTTCTTGAGGATTCGTCCAATTAATTGGGACAAATTAAACTTTGTAGTTTTAATGAGTGATTTGTCTACTTCTTGAGTTAGCGGTGAGAGACACAGAGACAGGGAGGCAGCAAGGGGGAGACTGATTGTTGGTTTCTCTCTGTTTTCATTGAATCCTTTATCTTGTCACATCTCCCTTAATGAGTCACTCACTCCCAAAGCACTAATAAGATGATCTGAAAGCTGTGTTGAAGTGTTTAGATGTGGTACACTCCTTTGCTATTCTAAAAATGAGACCCTCACAGACACTTCCACTTCTATGAAAACAATTACTGTATGTATCTGCTCCAAATGCATCCCGACATGTCCCAGCTAACAACATGCCAGCGCACTTATTTGCAGTATGTGTTTTGTCACATCAATGTGTTAGTGTTTTAATGTAGGAGACAGTTGTAGAAAATTAATGTTTAACATAACAGTGAACACAACATGAATCAAATACCCCCCCCCACACACACACACACACTCAATAATTTCATTACAGAGGCTATTAATTGTGTCTGATGACACCATGACTTAATCACTCAATAATCAGTCCTTTTATCAACATGATTTAAAGGTCGGTTTCCAATCACATGCTGTGGCAAGACTATTATCACAAATTGACGTACAGGATGTGTATTGAATAGCATGTGGGTGGTACATAAAGCAAGGAGGGCTCCAGCTGAGACTCAGAGGAATTTGTTTTGTTTCTGCACCACTAATGCATGTGTGGAATCGCTAACAGCAGCTCATATATTGAACTTTTACCTCCTGAGTGTTTTCCTTTAGAGGTATTTGGTTCTCAACGGAATGGTTCGAGACATTGAGGTAGAGGCAACAGACTTTATGTCCCGGCTTACCTGGGATAATTTGAGAATTCATTTTAACGGAGCTGGAAGACATCTGTTATCGAGATAAGTAGTTAGAAAAGTTTATGATAGGTCCTAAATACCTAGATCAGATTCAAACAATTGTGGACATTACTTTATCTTCCCTGAGTTGACAAGGCCTATTCCTGTGCAGTGAGCCCTGACACCACTGCCACAGTCAGCAATTTTACAGAATTGAGATAAACCAAGGTGTCTTGGTGTATTTGTGCTTCTCTGTTCTTGAATTGCTAACAAGGTTCAATGTATCCCTACCAGCTCAGCTCTGAACATGTTTGCTATGATAAATGCAGTGTCACCCACAGCAGCACAGCAACAATGCTGTTTTTCCTCCATAATAGATTTTAAACAGTTCTTCTTCAGTGCTCAATGTTGAACCAATTTATAGAATCAGCGTTTGATTGTATATATTACTTCCGGTTCTAAAGCACATTAAACAGAGACATATGATTATGTGTTACAAATTAAGCAACACACTGAGATGTCACATCACAGTGCTTTGTCTCTGTTATTGTTGCTCACTCTCTACAAACTAATTATCCAGAATGTCAGTCTTATTAAAAAAAAAAAAAAAAGAAAAAAAGGTATTGTAGATATTGTTTATCTCAACTGTCATACTAATATTGGTGCTTTGTTTATCAACAATAAACAGTGCCTGCTGTGATAAAACCTGTGAAGCAGAGGTAATTTATTTACCCAACATTTTAATAAGATCACTGATCAGCCACTTTAATCTGACAATAATTAGCTCTAAACTAGCCTGCTGACAGACTGTTTCAGAACATAATGCTAGAGCTCCAGTAGCACTGAGTATCTTGTATCTTCAGCACCAGAAAGAAGAGCAGAGTAACTTAAAAAAAAAGATGAAAGTCATATTTTGTGTGTCAGTTTAAAACCACCATCATGACCACATACACAGAGCTGTCAGGAAACAACATCTAATAGATATTATATACTGTAACTGCTCAGTTGGATTAGGGATGCCCATAATGTCACAGGCCTAAACTATTTGAAAGAATATCAGTACATATAAACTAGTTGTTAACATGATGCTTGGAGACTTTTATGTTTATACATTTTATTCTTAATAGGATGTATGTAAATGATAATGGTCATTTGGCAGAATAGGACTGAGGAGAATGTAGAGAACTGCAGAGAGACAGAGATAGACAAGAAAAAATAAAAGTGATCCAGCAAGGAGAAAACTTCTGGTTCAGCTGATTCCCTTTGTCTTGTTCCCTTTTGTAACTGAGTGTCAGTATTAGTGATGCTCTTTAGACTCTAAGTAGCTCAGCCCTAAATTGTGCGCTGGCGATGGAGTGGTAACAAAAGAAACACAGTGATCGATCAGCAGCTCAGTTGGACGTAATAAGGAAATCACTTTCAGTGCAAATTCAGCATCAGCTCTGCTAGAAATAGAAGTGACCAGCTTGTCAGTTCGAGGAGTTAAAGCTTCTCTATTCCAGACTGAAGTCCAACACAAACTGTAGCTATCAGCCCAGTGTATGACACCCATATAGAAATATCAACATACAAGGATATATATGACAACCTTAATATAGGAAGGATTTATTGCAGGGCTGGCTGTTTTGAATTGAGCATTACTTTGTGGATGTACCTAATGAACTGGTAACCTAGAGTGAATGTCAGTAAATGTAGGGGTATGCATGCCTGATATGTTAACATTCAATAATGTGTTTTCATGGCTACATCTCAGGTGTGAAACAGCCATACCCGAAAACAAATACTTTGTAGAGGGAGGATGCAGCAGTGAAATGAGTGTTAACAAGTTCCATCCGCCATCAGTTATCATAGGATCTTTATCTGCCTCTCATTAAACACATTGAACAATTCACTCTTGCCATATGGTACACATTGAGTTTGCACTGTTTGACTGACTCATTGCTTTAATAGCTGACTGACAGGCAGGCATGTAGAGCTTCATGCTGTGGAGCCTTACATGTTTGTGAAGGGCAGCTGGTGTCATGTTAACAATGACTCAACCAAGACAGTCTGTTCCTCTCATGTTGAACAACAGATGAGTGAAAACCCTGCTCTTATCTGACAGAGTTCTTAACTGTCTTTGTGATAGTTGCTTACATTAATCGTTTTATTGACTGGGTTGCATTTAGGTATCTGTATATGCCCAACTGTTATTAACAGGAATACAAGATTTCATGGTGAGCAGATTTTTGTATTGTTTTGCTTTGTTTGGTTTTGGTTTGTTTGTTGTTGTTTTTGTACAAATGTAGTCAGTGAGTTTAGTGAAAATTGAATAGCAGCATAATTGTTGTTGTGTCCACATATGCTGCGTTCGTTAAGTTCAAAGGGAGATTACGTTAACGGGACTGACAAGCTCTGTGGTATCCTTCCCCCTGCTACTCATTTATAAATATAAATGAAGAAGTGATCCATTATTCTGCCTTGTACTGAGTTTCACTCTGTGTTTTTACATCAGACTGAGTTTTTAGCAGAAGGCTTAATGGAGCTGTAATGAGGTTTGAAAAAGAGGGCAGGTCATCCATCAGTCAGTTTTTCAAGTTTAATGAATGCCTGGATAAGGGGTTAAAATAACAGACAGGAAATATACCCAAATCTGTATGTCAAGGATCATGTTTAAATCACTTTATGTGTTACTGAATAAAGCCACATATTGTCTGTGTGTTACTGTTTATATCCCTCCACATTATGTGTTTGCTCCCAGATTTAGACTTCCATGCTTCCTCCTTCATTTATGTCCACTGTGTAATGCAGCCAGACAGCCATCTGTTCAGTTACCCAGCTGCATTCAAACCTTCGACCCTGTGATATGTTTCTGGCTATTGCATATTTCAAAGGTCAGACTCTGGCTGGCTGAAAGTCAGCTCACGCAGTCCAACACTGAAAGAATGTAAAGTAGCATCAGTGATGAAAGTGTCCTCGTCTTCTTCACCTGGCAGTCCTATAAAGGCTGAGCTCCTGTGAGTCTTACTTCTTTTAGCTGTCAGCTTCACAGAAACACGAAAAGAAAGGAGTTTAAATGTTATCCATTTATGTTTCATCACATGGAGAAGGAACAATTCCTCCATCATACACATTAACATGTTTTGTACCAGAGCCTTCTGTCTGTTGTTGTTTAGCATCTTGTTGAGATTGTTAACATTCACTTGAAGCCTCTTAATGGTGGTCATGGTGAAGACTTTCATTGGCAGACTAAGCAGTCATGATCAGATCTGTATGTGGACCCAGAATTTAAAAAAGAAAGAAAAAAAAGCTCTGCTGGAAATGGATGGACTGAAAAATTCTGCTTTGATAATGAAAACTGTACGTGGTAATTCTGTCCATGTGTCTGTGTATTTAAAAAAAAAAAAAGCTTCCACTTAAACATTTTCTTTCACTGTGAGTCTGTTGCTGTTGTTGACAGATACGCTATAAACATGACATTGAATTGTAGAGCAGCAGTGTAAAGTTTCCCCAAAGTCGTGTGTCAGTGTCACTGTGAAACTCCGAATATAGAACAGACTGGATTACAGGAAACAGTGCTGATTGTATCAATTACTGAATGCTGTCTGCTGAAAGCCTTTCAAAGGGGGCGACTGGGAAACAAATAATTGCAGCTGTCATGCTCCTTAAGAAACACACACACACACACACACACACACACACACACACACACAGCTTCTCAAAAATCTCTATTCCCTTTGACTGAAATCAATTAAAAACCCACGTTTTTTTTAAAAAAAAAAAAAAAACAAAGCCTACAATACCTATCTCCCACTGCCTCCCCAAATCTGAACGTTCATATCCTCTGAATGTTGCTTTTGTATTCTGTTCTTGTATTTGTATTTGCTCTGTTCATGTATTTCCTATTATCTGTTTTGCATCTTTATTTGTTTTTCTTTTTGCACTTTACTGAAATATTGGGAGCATGAGGAATGTCACATTTCCCTTCTCTTTGGCTTTTGATGCACTTTTGATTTGGACAGACTTTAGATGTATTCAGTTGATCTCCAGTTGAACCTGCTGCCTCTGTGTTTTTGAAGAAAAAAACTCTTGAGTCTCACAAGGCTGGAAAAACAAATACTGTCAGAGCAAAATTAAGTCAAGTCAAGTCAAGTCAATTTTATTTATAGAGCCCATTATCACAAAACATGGTTTGCCTCAGAGGGCTTTACAGTGTACGACATCCCTCTGCCCTTAGACCCTCACATCACCCAAGGAAAAACTCCCGAAAAAGAACCCCTGAATGAGAAAAAAAGGAAGAAACCTCAGGAAGAGCGGTAGAGGATGATGAGGGATCCCTCTTCCAGAACGGACAGACAAGCAATAGATGTCGTAAATAACAAATGAGATACAATCATGGCAAAAAAGGAAAGAGAAAGAGAGAGGGGGAGAGAGGGGGAGAGAGGCACGGCAATAATAGAAACAGATGCATGTCATATTACAATAACAGTAGTTGTGAAATTATTAATTGCACTCTTTGATGCAACATTTGAATTAACAAAAAAAAAAAAAAATTCTAACTCATATTTCCTCCTTTTTTTTTTCTCAACAACTTTCTCTTTCACAAATCATGCTGTTCAATTATGCAGAGCAGATGTGCCACCGGTTCTATTGGTTTGACTTTTATTAATAAATAAATAACAGAGAAAATTGCCATCTGTATTTTACAAATCCACATCCCCTCTCTGGATATGAACTAATCTCCACATGACACAAGCTGGCATTTTGTTCATTTTTCTGCATGTGTGCCTCCCACTGTGAGTTCAGCTGGATATCCGAACACAGGAAAATTTGACTTTGATATTTAACTGTAGACATCAATACTCAGGGGGGAAAACAGAAGTGCTAAGTTACATTTTACATTTGCAAGAATATGGCAAATATCAGAAGCCTGCCAGCAATGAGTTATTCAGTCTTGATTTTGTCATGACAGTCTCTGTCATTACAGAACCAGGTCACTGTGCAGCATGTGTGTTTGCTTTAGGAGAGGGATTGTTGTGTAATTACTCCTTCATTCTGTTTCCAGGTGAATCTCAGTCAACTGAAGCTGCTGGATTAAGAGCTTTGTTTCAGTCTGTTTGTAAGTGTGACAGTGTGTGTGTTGAGGTGTTTGTGTGTTAGTGAAACAGACAGAAGTTGGAGGACTCCAAGATCAGGATTATCACACTATAATCAACCAGTCCTATTGCCCTGTTGTGTTCAGTAATAACATGGATTGAGCAGAAAAGAATTACAAGCTGTTTGATCATCTTAATGGCTCCATTTTAGCCTCTCAATTACAAACTCCCCCACACACATCAGCAAATTCCAGAACTGTTTTCATTCACGCTCTTGCTTAAGGCACATCTGAGTTCAGCAAAATGCAAAATGGTAATATTGAATTTGTGACAGATAGAATATACAATAGCATGATGCGGACATTAGTCTTTTTTTTTTTTTTTTTTTTAGCTGTGCATGATTTTGTATATAGGATGCTCATGTTTTTTGCTGAATGTGTGGAGGCTGTCTTAAAGAAAACACAACTGCGATATGAGCACAAACAAGCAGCAATTTGAAGGAGGTTCCAAAGGAAGGTGGTTAGAAATATCCAGCCACAGACATCACAGAGATCACTTCTGTTTTTTTTTCAAACTGGAGGATAAATGGATTTGAGAGACACCAAAGGAAGTGACTTACAGGAAGTGAGATAAAGCCTTAAACCATCCTCTGGAAATAAGCAGACACCAATACAAACACAAAACAGCTTTACATACTTGTTAAATTCCAGAGGTTGTGGAAAATTAAAATTATCAGCTCGAGCTGAAGCCCATGAAAAACATGAACAACCTCCTTAGTTAATCTGCATCTTCTAGTCAGCCTCCTTATGAAAGGCTGCACAGTCTCTTCATTCAACACAGGCTGTGCTGAGCTCAATAGGCCTTACCTACAGCCTCACTGGTATGGACCTGACATTTACAGAGAGAAAACAAGTGCTGCTCATTTATTCTGCTGCTTTCTCACCGAGCCTCTTTATGTCTGATAATAG
This sequence comes from Plectropomus leopardus, assembly GCF_008729295.1. Lineage (NCBI taxonomy): Eukaryota > Metazoa > Chordata > Actinopteri > Perciformes > Serranidae > Plectropomus > Plectropomus leopardus. The sequence continues at coordinate 7,347,618 of NC_056467.1, read as the reverse complement.
ACCTGATCTGATCTACTCTCTCATGCTATAACTAAGTTAAAGAAAAATTACATTCCTTAACCTCTGAATGTTAGAATTAAAAGATATATTTTAATTCCATACAAAGAAGCATTTTCTATTTTTGTAATATTAATATTCAGACTATGTTTCATCTTAGCTCCAGTATTTGTGACAAATGGAAGATCTTTAATGAGTCAAACACAATGCTTCATATTTAGCAGAGATTTAGGTTAGATTTAGATTAAGTGCTGATAAATTTGCCAAATGATTCACAGATAGAGAAAAATCTGCAGATCTGATACAACAATATTACAGCTGGAAGGACAGGAAATACAGGGGTTATGTTCAATTTTTCACAGACGGGTCTAAGGATCCACTGACGGGAGCAGTGGTGGTAATTCCCAGTCACAAGACTGGGACCGATAAGAGGCTGTCGGATTACCTAAGTGTATGCTGCTGAGTAGTTTGGGGTTCTGTGGGCATTAGAGTGGGCGGAGGAGGTGGACACAAGTAAAATTCTTATCTGTAGTGATTCAGTCTCATCATTATTAAGCATTGATCCAGGCACCATCAAGCACTAGTATATGATTTTTTTTTATGACCGCAAAATTAATCTGTCAGGGGAGGCATGTAGTGTTTATGTGGGTACCAGCACACTCAGGAATCCCGGGAAATGAGAGCGTGGATAAGTTGGCCAAAGAGGCAGTGAAGAGAGGACATGTGGACAGTAGCATCAAACTTTCAAAGTCAGAGGGGAAGAGCATCATCTGGAGGGAAATAAACAGACAGTGACAGCTGTACTGGGACAATATGACTGAAGGACGGCACTTACCTGCTATACAGAACAAAGTGGGAGGAGATGGAAACAGAGGAAATAACAGATGTGAACGGGTAATTGTTGGTAGATTGAGGATTGGTCATGGCAACTTTAACAGCACGCTCTTTGTGATAGGGAAACATCCAACTGGCCTGTGTAGCCGGTGTAGCCGGTGTAATGTGGGGGAGACAGTGGAGCATGTGCTTCTCCTCTGCAGAAGGTATGAGGGGGAGAGACAGGAAATGATGATGGGGCTGTAGAGGGGAGGACAAGGGGTGGCAAGTCTGAAAGATGTGATGGTGTGTCTCTGCAGGAGAGAAGGGAGGAGGGTGATTTTGGGTTATTTGGCAGTAACTGGACTCATTAGATCATTGTGAAAGAGTAGGGTGACAGAGTTTGGGTGAATCCAGCAGGAGGCAGTGATGCAACTTCAAAGATGCCACAGCCCTAAAACCCCACAGAAGAAGAAGACAGATCGCGAATAATTGCCTACAGGTGTTGTAGTTTCTATCAGTCTGGGTTTTGCAGGTGGGGCCTGACGGCCAGAAGCATTCCCATTGGTTGATTTGAATGGCAAAAGCGCGGGCAGCTGGGAGTGGGAATGATATGTGATTTATTTACATTCTACTAGGCAAGATGTGCGATTTAGCACTTTACCCCTTGAGCATAAATTGGAAATAAAACGTGTGGGACCACATCGACCGGATGGCTGAATCATATCTCACGAAGGAAATGATAAGACAAGATCTTTCAACCAGGAGTGGTTCAAAAGGAAAACTTGGCTGATGGCTGGCACAACAACAGCGACAGCAAAAAAAAGCCCTCTTCTGCTTTCCGCGTCTTCTGTTTGGAGGGGAAACCGTCTGGATATCAACTGGATTTAAAAACTTTAAAAAATTAAAAGCCGCACATCGCATGTTGATAATCTCAGCTGGACAATGCATACAGACGTGGCATTGGACAACACAACCGACGGGCTGAGGAAAAAAGGTAGGCTATGTTCTCGACATAATTATAACCTGCATAAAACTTTGTGGAAAGTGCTAAATCGCCCTGCCTGTGGTGCTTAAATGGCTGTTTGACTGTAGTCCATTGCGTCTGGCGGACTCATATAGCTGTATGCTGTCAACAGCATGTGTTATGCATTTTTTTTAAATTATTATTATTGTCTGCATGATGCTGTAGTTTTGATCTTGAATATTTGATGTTAGGACATCATTCACAAGGTCCTTTGGTGGTGCTGTTTATATGGGAGATTATGTCGTTAGGTTTTCATTGTTTGTGTGGTTTTAAATGGCATTATTCAACTGGAATTTTGTCGTCAACGGTGCTGGACATGATCTCCTCTCTCTTGCGCGCAGTTTATTTGTTGTGTGAATATGGTTCAGTGTAATATGATATGTTCTGATTGCATCTTCAACATTGTGTGGCCTCGCCAGATTTTTTTTTCTTGTGAAAGACCCCAGAAGTCCCCATAAAATAGTCTCGTGGCCTCCAGGATGTTTGGGAGAAACAAGCTTTTCTAGCAGCAGAAAGAGATTGACACACTACATGAAGTACATCAAGCTTTGTGTCATTGAACAGTCCTGTAAACTACTTTTAAAAACCGTGACAGTCTCTTCTCTGAAAACCATCCCATCCGGCTGAACATGAAATAGTGTTTTCTCCATGTCTGAACTGTGAAATGATGCAGAGCTATATCCGAGATGTTTTATCAAAAAGACAATGCTGGCATTTTTCATGCATGTAGACTTTCCATAGTTCCAATAGTTACTTTCTGACTGTATATTTTTGACAATGCTAAATTTTGACAGATATTTGGAAGTTTGGTGCATTTTAGCATGGCCAGGTGTGTTGGATGGAATGAGAGATGGCAAGAAGGAGAGGAAAAATAATAAATATTCTCATCCGATGTTAGACCTGCATAATGTACATTTATTTTTATGAACGCCCACAACTGTAACAACAAGCAGATTTGAAAGGTAAAGATGGGGATTTTGTTAAGATTTTATGCAACAGCAAGTGTATTCATGTTTTTCTGTTCAAAGAAGCATGTCAGCTCAGCTCACAGTAAAAAACAGCTGCATTTCATACCTCTTTAGACTATCTGAAGGAGATCATAGAATATTTCCCTACAGTATTATACACGTGTCTGTTTCTGTATCAGCCAAATATATCAAGATAGAGGATTGTCTTTTCACTTTGAATACCCTGTGCACTTATACACGCTCTCAGATGTAAGTGAAGTTTAACTAATGAGCCGTTCAAACTTAGTTTTCATCCTTCAGTTTTTCCCTGGGGGACATTGTGTCTTCATGGTTTTGCCTGTGATTGTTATCAGTTGAGAGCTTAAGAGGAGTCTCCACTGTTATTGGACAACAGTAATTCATGTTCCTCAAGTGTTTGGGGATCCACAGATATGAAATACTGAATATCTACCATGCTTTACTGTGGACAGATTTAAATCATTCCAGGTAGTTTGATTAAAAGAAGAAATTATCCTGGTGTTTTCTGCAGGGATGTGTCGCCTGTCCTGTTGGTCCTTTCTAAGTTGCTCCTCAAAGCTGCTCCTGAGTAGCTAAATGTTTGCATGTAGCTGTAACAACAAAGATCAGTGTAAGCTTTCAGTCTCACAGAAATAAAAAGGATAAATGTTTTCTATATTTCCTCTTTCTCAGCTTTTCTCAGCTAAAGGCAATGGCTTGCTTATCTGTTGCACTCTGGGAAATTGGTTTCTTCCATCTATAGGTGTTATGTGTCTGTGACTAGCAGTAGGCTCAGTCCTGATCACTTCATTTACTTCCACATTTAATGAAACACTTAAAACAATCAGTGAGTGTGCAGAGAGAAAGAGAGAAAGACACATAGAGATAGTGAAAGAGGAAAAAAAGAGAAGAGAGCTGAATTTTTGTCTGCCTGAGAGTAAAATCTTCTTTCTCTGATTCTTATTGATAAAACGTTAAATTTCTGAAACAAATCCTTACCTCAGAAACAGATAATTTACATTTAAATAAGAACACAGTGCTGTAAAGTGTCTGAGGCTGATGATAATGTATTAGTGTGAGTCTGTCATCACATCTGCCTTCTAATGAATCAATACTTATTGAATGAAGTTTATAGATTTATTTATGTCCCCTTAACAAGCAGCTGAGGTTTTACTTTATCAGTTTACAGTTTATCAGCCTCACAGTTGATCTATGGCATTGTTTTGTGAACATTTTAATGTCCTCTGGACTTATTTTTCTGGATGCAGTTGCAAACTTTCCATATTGGTGTAAAAGCTGGAAGTGTTTTCTGGGTGCAGGTGGATTTAAATCATGTCCCTGCAGCAAATACTGGGGTCTACTTATGCAAACTACTATGTACATATCATTGTATGTTAATCGAACTCCTTCACATGCGGATACCTAAAAATATGAATTATTTATTTACCAATTGATAATCTAAAATGTTCTGGGGCTTTTCATGTCTCAGTACCGGACATGATGTGTCCAGTTTTAACTTGTGTTTACCTTTAACTTGTACTCAAGGGGTAACTTAAGAGAAATGCTCTTGCCAACAAACACTTCCGGATTAAAAAGAACAACACCTGCTATTAAAGCAACAAAGATGTCCAACACAGAGGTTATCCTCCATGGCTGTCATGTTGTTTACAAGAGCAACAGCTTAAGTTGAATAATAAATGCAATGTAAAGGGCAGAGCATAATTAAGGAAATAAATAGGAGAAAATTACCAGTTTGCTGGTCGCATAAATGCAGGTGAAACAATGACAAATATTGTTATAGTTTCCACAAGACTTGCAATGGTGTTCTCTAAAGATATGGTCAGCTGGATGTTTGTATTAGTGTGCAAACTACATTTATAAATAAAAACAATGATCATTATAAAACTGGGAGCAAAATCATTCATAAATGATACATTTGCATGTATGTTGTATGTTGATGGAGCCAATTTATTAAATTGAAATTTAAGATTTATTCTTTGTTATTGAGGAAAAAAAAGGGAATATTTATTTCTTTGGTGGAATAGATTGAACAATGAGGCACATGGAGAGATATTATACATATGTATGTTGTATGTTGATGGAGCCAATTTATTAAATTGAAATTTAAGATTTATTCTTTGTTATTGAGGAAAAAAAAGGGAAAATAGGAGAAAATTACCAGATAAATATATATATAATAAAAGGACTGCTGGTGTCAGTATTAAGGCACTAAATGTTATTTTTAATGTCTGCACAGATTATAATACAAAAAAAAAAAAAAACACCACAACAACAAAAGCGGCTTTTGAAAGCTTTTCTTCTCAGCAGCACTAATGAAGCTGCCTGTTTCTATTGTTTGCTTCTCGCCTCTCTCCTGTCAGAGAGGTTGTGAATAATGATCAGTGTTAAGCACTTGAATCATACTGTAGTACTCTACACTGAATTCAACTTCAATCACACTCATACTGTGAACATAAACAACAACATCCACAATAACTCTCTCCCTCTCTCACACCAACATCATGCACTGGGTACTGGAGATAAGGACCGGCCCTGCTGTTGTGATGATCAGGGTCATGCTGGCTGTGTTGTGGGTTTGGCCTCAGTGCCAGGAGAGGCTTTGGGGTTGGATGTGATGCACAAAGAGGTTAAGAAAGACGCAGCAGGCTGGAAGCCAGGAGATAAAACCAGAACATCCTCACCTGCTAACAGGCTGCTCACATGCTGCCTGTGTTTGTACTGTGGATCACAGCTTTGCATTATTACACATGATGTGCATAGGTTTGTTGTTTAAATTTTGAAATCGGCTTTGCAAAAGGAAACTCTCGGGTTGGAATCACCATAGAATTATTTTACACTTTGTCAGTATACAGGGGGTTTGTTTTTTCTTTCTTGCATACAATCACTGGCCTATATTGTGACAAATAAATGCAATTAGACTCTTAAGCCAGTTGAGTTTTGTGGTGTCACTTTGAGCTTCATTCAGATTCCTGTTTGAGAGACTCTCTGAGGACAGCTCGTGCAACGGCGACTCACCTGTTACTCACTCTGCTCTGGCTCTGCTGTTGCTTTATGTCCTCTGGCTTTTGTGTCCTCTGGTGTGACTGCTGTTGAGCCGCAGCTGTCCCACGGTGAAGGTGATGACAGGGTGCGGTCCTCTCTGAGCTGCCTTGTGGGGCGAGCGCTGGTCGTGGTGCTGAAGCTTTGTGAGCTTAGCAGCAGGATCCTGTGGTCCAGAGGAGAAAGGGCTTGTATTACAAAACATCCAGATGATTAACATAAGAATATTATAATCTACTAAACAAACTGTCAGCTGTTGACAATCACAGGTCACACAATTTAGTTTTCTTACTCTCTATCCACTGACAGCACTGGGGATGCAAAAGAAACATATTTACCACAATTGTTGTACAATATGTCTGTATAGGAACATTTATCTCTAAGTCAGAACATCAAATAGTTTGATTTTATCCATGAGTGTCGGTCTCTGAGTAAGTATAGTTTCCTCTTCAGCCTTTCAGGCAGTCATTTTTGCCAATTGACTGATTCGGTGATTTCACTCACTGAATAATTGTATGCTACATTTCTGTTTGAAAACAAACATCAAGGGGAAAGGGCTAAACAGACAAAGAATGGAAGATACTCTGGTTGTGTTTGGTTGCTAGAAAGTGGTGTAGGAAGAAAGTACGATCCATTCAGATAACAGCTACACAGCCCACTCCACTCATTAACATGGTGGCTGCTGTGAGGGGAAATGTGCATGGGGAGATCAATGAGGATTTAATCCAGTTCAACAATTTTCCTCCTGATAGGATTATTATCATTATTTTATCACTTTTTGATTTTGTCAAAGTAACATGACATCGTCTTTATCAAATACTACATCAAATCAGTACGGGATTTCTCACATTAACAGTAAGAAAAGAGTGTCAGAGAGTGCACCAGAGGATTTGACAGAACTGATAATATTTCTACATGCTGCAGCAAAATATCAGTTTACCCTCATCACATATCATGAGGATCTGCTCACTGGACAGTCCTTGAAACTTTTAATTTATTAAGAATAATTCCTCATACATTTTATTGTTCGTCAAACTTTCTCTCAAATCAGAGGATCTGAGAGGTGTGAGGATTGAGTTTGTCGCACTATTCACAGTCTTATCCAAAAGACTAACAGCTTCAGTGTTTTTCAGTCCAGAGCCGGATGCAACAGCGACAATTGCCTTTTTTAGATACCAATCAAGTTCACCACAGTGTTAGTCATAGAAACTCTGTTCTCTCTCTACCTTCTGAAAGCAGCTAAGTCGACCATCCTTATCGCCCTGAGCAGGACAGAAAACGGGTAGGAGGGAGAAAAGAAGTGAATGAACAGGAAAACAAAAGCAAAACACTGAAAAAAACTGAAAACTTGCTGAACAGAAGCCTCGAAAGAGAAAATCTCTGTGCGTAAACATTGTGTGGAAACGTGGTTTGATCCTGTTAACATAAAACATCAAGAGAAGACAGGATAGGGAGAGGGAGACAGATCAAGTGAGATAAAAGTGACAAAGCAAGAGACGGAAAACAAAGAAAACAGAAAAAAAATAGGCAGAAAGTGAAGAAAAAGAGAGATATGTTGAGGGAGGAAAAACTCTAAAATGTTGATTCATGCACATTATAACAGGAATCAGACATTTTAATTTTTATTGTCACATCTTTCAGCAAAACCATTTATTCACCAGAACTGTGAAACTACATTTCTCATTCGCTGCCGGTCAGCCGTTTGGGGCAGAAAGGTTTGTTAGCGGCTGTAACACAATCCATCTGAAACGAAACTTAATGTTGAAGACACTCTCAAACAACATTAACTTGTGCTGTAGAAAATTCATTATTAATCACTTTTGATTTGTTTAGTCTTTAAAAAGGTTTTAATCCCTTAGCTGTACTTTTCCAGAGTCATCTAAACCTTTGAAATTGTCTCAAAGTTTTGATAACTGCAATGCCTTTTCTCAGAATTTCCCGTGTTTGCGAGTAACACCAGCTCTCATATCAGTTTATCAGCTTCTGTAAGACTTTAGAAATAACTCCAAGACTTTGCCTCGTGTTTTTAATCATTAAACGCTTTTGCTACACAACACCTCTCAAACCTGCTCAGTGCTTATGAGCTAAATAGTTCTTTCAGGTCATCTCACACAGAACAGTTTCAAGAATTAAAGAGAAATCTGGGAAAGCTTCTTTTAACTTTAATTCTCCATTCTTTTGGAACAGCTTCAGATGACCTCAGATACCTCAGTGTGAAGCTCATTTAATAGAAAGCCTAAAATGCAGCTTTTCTTCTTTCTTTTGACCAGATTCTGCTGTGCTGTTTTATGTACAGTGTGCATTGTTTGAGAAAGATTATATATATATATATTTTTTTTTTTTTTTTTTTTTTTTTTTTTTTTTTTGTGTGTGTGTGTGTGTGTGTGTGTGTGTGTGTGTGTGTGTTTACATTTTGATGGATGAGTTGGAGATTGATGAGTTTGTCTGCATGTAATGAGATATGAATTGGAACAGCACCGCCACAGTAAACTTCTTCCTGCTTCTCTCTGTCAATCACGTGTTCTTGTCTAGACAGCTATGTTTAGCAGTATAATCATCACAGAGATGACTGCACAGGAGAGAAGCATTTTCCAATTAACTGTGTGTATCTAATTAATGTTGATAAGGCTGCTGCTTTGTTTTAAAGGCTTTACACTTCTTTTTTTTTTTTTTTTTTTTTTGAGATAAATCCTTACGTCCAGTAAAGGGTGTAAATTCAAAGTTCGTTAGAGTAGACTACAGCAGATGTTTGATAGTTTGGTTTAAATTTAGTTCCATCCCTGTATGAAGACAACATACTGTTACTTGCCTCGTAGTTTGATAGTTTCAAAGCAGTAAAAGGACACGTGTGAGTGATTGGGCTCACAATGTTTCAGTTCCACTGAGTGTCAGTGAGCACTATAGGGCTCCTGTATCATCATTAGTGATGTTATTAATTACACCTGTGCTTTTCCAGCTATGATCGTAAGCCTTTCTGCTGTGAAGGCATGAATCTGTTCCATCACTTTAGATTACACTGTATTTTGTTAATTTCAGTGTCATTTTAATGAAAATAAGCCTTTTTCAGAGAACTTTGAAGACAAACAAGTCTATTTGAATTTTAAAAATGCAGAGATGTTTGTCTTTTTTGTTGTTCCATTTAAACAAGCAGGGACAATCCTGTTATGATGAAAGAAAGTCTTTCTGAACATCCATCTTATTAGATTGCCTTGAGAAAATTCATATTTGGATGTAAAAAAGAAAAAAAGGACACTTAAGAAAAGAGAAAAAACTTAAAATTGGGCTTGAAGTGGGAGTATATATTATGTTTCACATGTGTGAGTGATGGCTAGTTGTTTCTTTGTTGCTGTTTGTTGTTGCAAAACTCAGCAGATACCTGTCTCAGCATTGCTGCTGGCAGAGTGTTGCTCAGGTTTTGTAGCTGACAGGTGAGATCTTTTCTCATCATCTTGCAGTGGATACCGAATGTCCTATTTTATATAGAAACCCTCAGGCTGAAACATTGATCCTGATTGGACTTTGTAGAGACCTACATGTGTTTGTTTCATGGCAGTGGCAATCTAACATAGAAAGGAACTTTTCTCTTGAGCCCCTTTTGACCAAAATTTTCCAAAAACCAGAGGAACCAAGCAAAATGTAACAATGCTTTTTAAGTCCCTATTGAGTATTTCCATTTGATATTTTCATCACAGCCAAAAAACAAAGGCAACCTGACAACAATGAAGGCATTTTTACATATTAGAAACAACCCAGAGTCGTCCTGTTGATGTTTCTATTTTAAGTCGCATGACTCTGATGTTTGATGTTGATGTAATGAGTGAATGAAAAGGAGAGTGAAAACTCCAGAGTGTCTGTCTCCACATGAGACGATCTGCTGAGTGTTTGATGCTTATTTGTTTTGCTTTAGAAAGTAACCACCAGGAAACAATCTGAGAGTAAAGTTTCATTCCTGGTTTTTATTCACTCTGTTCTGGCATCACCGCTCCCCCTCTTTTATGCATTCTGTTGCTCACTCAACCCCCACCGCTTAAACTCAACAGATAAACTAACTAATGTTTCACATTTTATTGGGTCATTATTGTCTCTGCTGTTTATCTACCAGTAATGTTTCAGTACAACAGTGCTGGTCATCTCTTATGAGTGCTGAATTGGTGAATATTCAAAGAATGTGCTGATAATTTGTTGCTTCTAGCTCTGGTTGCTGCCAGCAGGGCAGATTTGCTGCTCTGAGTGTGAACTGGTTCCTGTATGCTGCATAATGACATCCAGTACCGCTGGGAGCTCTGTGAGGTTGCACTGCTCTTCCATAGCACTGTGTGACCCAGCATGCAGGAGGACAGAGCTGCAGGGACAAGTCAGAGTGTAGGAGTGCAGAGACAACAATGAACAGAGTAATACAGAGAAAAATGGACAGGGAGACAATGAATCAGATTTTACCTCTATCAGGAGCCTAGAGAGTTTGTGTTGTGTTTGGTCACACTGAGGTGTTTGAAGTTTAGACTGTGTCTAGTTCTGTGTAAGTGTATCTTATGTAGGCCAGTACCCTGCAGTCCTCACTGTAAATGAAGGCCATATCCTCACATAGTGTGAACTCTGTCGGTGTGTTTGCACTCTTTGTAAACCAGAGGGATGATGTGTGTCCCCTCTGTGTCCAGTCTTTGGCCCTGTCCTCTCATGTCTTCCCATGTTCTCCTAAATCTGGACAGATGTCCTCCCTCCCAGCCTGTTTTCTGCCAGAGCCAGAGGGCTGGAGCTGCTCTCTGGTGTCCTGTCAGTGGTTGGACCTCAACTCTTTCTGTTCTGTCTCTTCTCCACCAGACTCCACACTCCATCTTTTGTCCTTCAAACCAGGACAAAGCTTCATGTCTCCTCCAGTCACTTCATTGTCACTGTCCTGCTGTCTGCTTCAACTGATTAATAGAGCTTTAAATAGGATCCATCATGGCGGTTTGGTAAAATATGAATTTGTCAGTTAATGGTCTTCAGAGCAAATTGTTTTATTTTCTTTCTTTCTTATTTTCAACATTAAATTATAATAACTCATTTGCAAATGACAAATTAGTTACCCTAGCAAGCAACCAGCCAATCCACTGACTATATAACTGAGAGAACAGAGGAAGACAAAGAGAGGGGAGGAGAGGAGGAGACACTCTGTCAGTCAGGGTTTTTTGTCTTCTATTGACTGTGTTAAACTGGATTCAGCTCAGACTTACCGCAGTGTTTGAAGAAGGATGTGTGGGGAAGTACAGAGCAGAGTTTGATTTGTTGGATGTTAAGTTGACTGTTCATTTTGGGACAAAAGAGTTCAGAGAAACAGTGGATTAGACACTATGGCATCATTGAGAGATCTACACACTTGTAGGTTTCTAACAGGATGAAAGACATGCTGGGACAGAGACATTTTTTTCATGATTCCATACAACTCTAGGTTTCCTTCAGCATTGTAGATGTATTCAGCCAAATTCTGAAGCTTATATTTTATACTTTGTGCTCAGTGCCTCTGCATTTATATGAGTTACTGGTGAAAGCTCATGAAGTATATTTCAGTCAGACAACTCACATTTGAAATGTTTATTTCAACACCAAAATATCATTTGAGTTTGACTTTTAGACTTTGGCCTCATCACTCTCTGCAGATATTTTTACATGAGTTATTGGGGAGTGATGATTAAATATCCTGGTGGAGGTGAGGCTGAAGGAGCAGACAGCAGGGCAGCAGCAGCATAGACAAGGCAGAGGGGGAGCTGGTGGATTTTTGCAGCTCAAATAGATCACCAAATTGGGAGGGTGTGTTTTGTAGATTACATAAGGAGAGTGATGTCCGACATGTGAGTATGAATCAGTGCAGCTCGAGTTGACTACCTGTGCCAGACTACAGGCATTGCTCTATTTTTATTTTCATTTTTTGAATTTACTCAAAAAGACTTTGTACCTTAATTTTTAAAAACTTTTTTATGTGAATTTAAAATGTAAAATCACCTTCTCCCCACTGATTCAACCTACCTGTGTTATAAGGGTTATCTTCTCAGAGAGCCCTTTCTTTCATGGGTTAGGTCCTGAGTGTGTGTGTGTGTGTGTGTGTGTGTGTGTGTGTGTGTGTGTGTGTGTGTGTGTGTGTGTGTGTGTGTGTGTGTGTGTGTGTGTGCGTGTGCACAAGCATTTATGAATAAATTATCCACCATGTTATTATTTTTTATTAGTTATTATTTATTTCATCTTCTTCTTCTTCTTTGTCCTCTTCTTCTTTGTCTTCTTCTTTGTCTTCATAATGGTCCAAACAAAATTCCATTGTTGTTTTTTTGTTTGTTTTTGTTTGTTTGATAGTTTTATAACTGGCTGTCAATCATCTTTTCTCCTCCTCTGATTCATTTATGAAGACACACTGCAGCTGGTGGCTGTGTGTTTACTTCAGAGGGACTACGTAAATGAAGAGGTGGTGAGGTGAAAAGATAACTGTCTTAATCATAATCATTTTTTCTATTCATTCTTCATTCATTATATTTTTTCTCACTTCTCCTATCGCTGCCTGGGTATTCAGGTATACTTCTGTTAGCAATGAGATCCATTTCTCTCTTTTGGATAGAGACACACTAATAGAGTCCAACCCACTTTTAACCGGATCTGAACCAGAAAGTGAGGCTCTGCACTGCAGACATTTGGCCCTCTGTCAGAGGCAAACTGTTATTAAACCAAAGTCGTTAGGGGAGCTCTCACAGTGTTGCAGCAGAGAGCTCAAGTTTAGTCAGAGCAAAACAGTCATAAATCAAAGCTCTCTGCAGAATCACAGGTAATCAGCTGGGTCTGGTGTGATGTAAACCACTGGGATGGAGTCACTAGAAATAGACAGAGGATCTCTTTATTCAGGACACAGACCAACAGCAGTGGAACTTAGAGCTCCTACAGTCCCTAGCATCTGAGTACAAGTACCACAGTTTCTGCAACTTTACTGTAAATGATCCACTTCTGGAGGGCACAGCTCAGAGTGGAGAGAGCTCTGTGTAATGTGGTGTCATATTCAGAGGTTAGATCGATACAGATCTTTTCTGAGATACTTGATTGATGGAAAGTCAAGCAGTAAGCTTTTACTGTCAGACTTATTTCTTCTAACAGATTCCTGGATATTTTTAATCAAAGGACGGATCACAGTAACCCTTGCAGCCCCATTGACCTTTTCGCAACACATTCACTCATTTACTTTTGTTCACACATGTGCAGTGTAAACTGTGATTGAGTGTTGAAGCCCCTCTCCTGCAGGAGATAAGAATCATAGAGGGAGAAATGTTTTTGGGCCAACAGTGGAGTTAGTTTGTTAGCAGGACTGCATTGCAGAGGAACTGGATACTCCGAAATTGGGAGCCGAGTTGAACGCATAGATTATATTTCTGTGTTGTACTGGCTGTGAAAACACATCTCCCTCTGGAATAAGAAATTTCAATGAATTGCTTTTAAGAAGTAAGTGTATGATTAAATATGTGGTAACAATAATTACAAATTCAGACTGAAATTGTGTCATATTGAATATGTTAAATCACAGCAACAAAGTTAAAATGTTTGGTTAAAGTTTGTTGTTCATTAGTGCAGTGAGAACAACAGTCTTCTCTGTAGAACTCAGTCACCATAGTAAAGCAGGCCCTGTACAGTGCTGCTGCTCTATCTCTGTCCATGGTGCTGAACTAGGCTCTGCTGTTCTGTCTGTGTCCATGGGGGGCTGAACTGGGCTCTGCTGCCCTGTCTCTGTCCATGTCTCTGCTGACTGGGAGGATAGCTCCACTCATTGGACTCCAGTTTAACAGTATAGTTTAAGGAGAAATTTAACACTCTGGAAGTCTAAGTTACTTCCAGTGACTTCATTTCTCACCATGCTGCAGTGAAGTACAGGTGAACTCCAGGATCTGGTGACGTCACTGATGAGTGAAATTCCAGATTCAACAGCGGAAACTTCAGAGGCTTTACACTTTGAACCTGAGGGGGCAGCAAAACACTGTTTTTCAGCCTGCTGATAGTTTCTAAGTCAGACATGACACATTAACCTTTTTCTCTCCTTAATCTGGTTGACTTGCTTGCCTTTTCTTTGGTCTCTACCTTCATTATTTTCTGCCATTCTCTTTCACCTTTTGTTTTTACTGTCTCTGTTGTACAGCTAATATTTAGAAAAATAAAGCTGCTTTGAGGTCCCAATATGCCTCTTAATCTTAGAGTGCAACCTGGACAATTTATTGTTTTGTCTCATGCCACTCCCATACGTTTCCATATTTCCTCCTCAGAGTGTTCTCATCTATTCTCCTCACAGTCAGATGCAGCCCCAAATTCACCAACATGATCTTGGGTCTTTCATAATACATTTGCTCAGACTGAAGATTGGCTTTGATATTGTTTTATTAAACTTTGAAGAACCTTAAAAATGGTATATATCTTAAGACACACACACACAAACACGACTTATCTATTAAAGTCAACAGTCTCACTTCTCTGACTGACAGCAAACTTTATTTTTCATCACACTTTTTTGATGAGGTTTAATCTAACCTTTGCTTTGTTTCTCTTGCTGCTGGCATGTTATATTAACAGCATTCTTCTTTTATGAGCCTCAAATGCAAATGAGCAGTGTGACAGAAAAAGTTTGGCAATGTAAATAAACCCTCCAAACACAGACCACCTGTGTCACAAGAACTCGTGGGTGGAAATTGAACGCAGGTAAAAAAAAAGAAAACAAAACTTATAAGACAAATAAACAAAATACCAAACAATATATACAATGTAGCTCCAATGAACATAGTTTCTTCTGTGTGAGGGCAAAGATGCAAAAATAATGTAAGCCCATTCAATATAAAACATAGTTAAGCATACCCTCAGATTGGCTGATAAAAATCGCCCTGGACCGTTCTTATGTTTTACATGAGAGTTGTATATATTAGACGAAGCTGAAAGCTGAAATTTGGCACTGCCACATGTATCTGCAGTAGAGATGTCTGCTTTAATATTAATGTCAGGATATTTCTAAATGTCGTACTTACTTAAACTTTAATGTTCTCTTTGGACATTAAATACCTCCATCAGTTCTAAAGTAGAAGTTTCTTGCTATGAAAAGGTTTAGTCTTGTGTAGATGTTCTAGGTGCAGCTTGAATTAAATATAAAAACTAAAGACACAAATTCCGTTACTCTGTGAGAACTTAGTGTGATAAACCTATTGTCAAGAGTCTTTTGGGTATAAACACCACACTGTGTATGCACACTGATAACTGGCTTTCTCTGGTGAGACCAAATAGACTCTCATCACTTTGAACTCTAACATACATTAGTACATATGGGACTGATCAGTTCCTATGGAAAAACTAAAAAGACTCTATGCTGAGCAGACGTTTTTAATGTTTTAATTACAAGTCAAAAGCAGAAAACGCGAGTGCATATATTATTCTCACAACTTTTCTCAATATTCAAATATCCCTTATGAGCTGCCATCTTCAGCTTTTGTCCTAATTTATATTATTCTAATTATAAAGGCAGATATTTGTGACTGGTTTATGGTGTGTCCTTTTTCGTCAACTAATTTTCTCTGTTCAGGAAAAGTTTACAAAAAAAATCAAATATGTTTTCACTTGATTTTACGAACCACACAAGATAAGTGACAATGAAATCACATTTTGTGAGAAATGATCTTTTTATGTCTAATGTTTTTTTTTTTTTTTTTAGTTTAATTTACATGGATTTTGTGTATTTTACATACTAGCCCGATGATATAAGTGTGAGCCGAGTTTGAAAATTTAACAAAATAAACAATTGGCTAACATGTGTGATAAAGTGTTGACAACAAACACGTGATTTCCTTCCTACTTCCGTTCCCCTCGTGCTTCCTCGCTGGCCTAAACCGCAGTAAACGCGCTGAGAGGCAGAAAGAGTCTCGAGCCTCGATGTGAGAAATCATGGTTGGTGCTGAATGAAAAGTTTTGGATTTGTTCAGATGAGTTCTGCTGTCAGTGCTGAACCATGAAACGCTGCATTAGTGGAAACACTGACCACACACAGAGAGATGACTGTAACACACACACACACACTGCACACACACTCTCTATGGATGAGTGTCGGTAGGAGTCGCTACTGTCCGTGTGAAAGCAGCAGACGCAGCAGTGTGAGAGTCTCCAGCTCTTGTGTTCATCAGCAGCGTTCAGACTGGGATTTCTTCCTCCGCTCGGCTTCATTCGCAGCGCTTTCTCTTCTGGAAATTAACTGCTGGAGACGGAGCTTCGTCGGGAAGAGCGCGGAGCTTTTGCACCTGATTCAAGGACACCATGCTTTACTTCTGGATACACACCGTGTGGATCCCCGGCGTCGCTTTCCTCTTTGGATTTCAAGGCAAGGGATCGTTTTATTCTTTTCACTTTATGTCCGGACGTTTTCCACTAGAAAACACCGGAGTTGAGAGGGAAATTACAGCTACCGTGGATTTTAAATGTGCGTCTGTCCGTCTGCTGCTGACTCGAGTTCTGAAGGTATGTGAAGTGACTTCCCTTCCTGAAAACACCTGACATGGCAGAGAGAGCTCCTCATGGCGAAGCTGTTGACTGTTCAGCAGCGCTGTGTGCCCTAAATAAAGTTAGAGATGAGTGGAGCAGAGCAGAGCTGAGAGCTGCGGTCTTCATGTACAGTAGCAGTGTGTGACACAGAGAAGACTGCAGCCTCAGAGGCTGATGGTACAGCTGACAGCTTCAGCACAGTTTCCTCTCAGCACTGTAGTAGAGGAGTGCACAGACATGTGGAGGCTGTTCAACTGTCAGCTCCACTGTTGGAGTTCTTTCAGCATGCTGGCCTCTCTGATGAAGTGTCTGTGGGTGTAGCTTAGTGGGACATGTGATGGGACAAAAGCCATTTAGCTTGTTTAATTTGCAAAACAAGTGGATTTAAATCTCTCAGTTTTAGTTCTCAGTCGACTTGAAACACTTCCATGTTTTGATATAGATCTTCTCACTTTGACCCATGATGTCTGCATCATAGATTGGATCAGGCAGATTTGACCTGTTGGATTCTCTTTGGCACTGTGTTAAGCTGGCAATAAGCCTGTTAGTGTGGAGTGTGTGTGGGGTAGATGAGACTGTGTGTGATACGCGTGGATGACGGGAGAGGTAAAGTATGGTGGGAAACAAAAGTAAAAGCTTTTGCAAGCAGGAGATAATATGATAGTTGGCTGAGGAGAACTAGTTTCCATGTCTTCTCTCATGTCTGTTTGTGTAATTAAATGCCAGCAGTAAGTAAGTGATGATGTTCTTCAGACTAGAAGTGCAGCAGCTCTGAAAGGAATTGTGAATACTTGATAATGTAGCGGTGACAGACGCAACACAGTGACTGATCAGCTGCTTATGGGGAAATCAGTGAGAAAACAGTAGTGTCCTACTAGTCAGTTTGAACCCTTCGTCTCACTGATGTGTCAAAGTTGTTTGGTTAATGATGTTGCCTTGCTTATGTTCGTGTGGTCATTGAAGCTGTTGTGTTTGTCTACTGATATTACAATTTTCTTTTTTTTTTTATTGTCTTGTATAATAAGCCTTAAAGTAATACTCAAACCAATACCTTGTTTTAACACTACAACCTCCATCCCTGTTGACTTGCATGGCAACTGTAAAAGGTTTTGTTCTTCACTAACTCATTAACTGTGCTTCTATAATAGATTTCAATGCTGATAAGTTTTCATAGATGGGGAAAAAAAAAATCCAGAGAAACTTGTTGAGTCACTCCTAAAACATAATCAGCTCACTGTCATCCATTGGCATGCACAGCAAAATTAAATAAATCAATTACATGTTATGCTATGGCATCCTTAGTAGTTTCAATGGAGGTAGAAAAATTTGCCTTATTTAAGTGATTTGATGAATTTATGGAGCATGCTGCTTGTCATGATGCTAGTAGCACCAAAAAATGTTTAATTCTCATAGTTTTAATAACTTTTTTGTCATGAAACTATTTGTCATATTGTTAAAAAAATAGATAAAGTTGTCCACAGCTTTTACTTGAGAAAATAGAAAGGATACTTTAAACAAATGGCATTTAATCCAAAAGAGGTACATATAATGCATATGTTATCCTTAAAAAGTGTTTGGGAAGATTATCCCTTTAAAAACCCAGAAACACTCCTATTACTGTCATTAGTTTTTAATTTGACATCACAACAGCTGCACAAATTTCAGCTCTAACATGAAATTATTTAAATCAACAGCTGGCTGTATTTGGAGAAGCGTGTTAATGATTGCACTGAAAAGGTTGGTCTGATTCTTAATAAATATATACAGAGCCAGACCACACTGGAACATTATTCTGAATTTTGTGCTGCTGCTCCTGAGCGGAACCTGGTGACAGTGTCCCAACGGAGAACAAGCAACTGTTTATCACACTGTCTCACTTGACAAGTTCTTCTCCTACGCTGAATCTATTCTGCATTCCTATTTCCTCATGTAAACAAAATAGTAAATATCAGCTGTGCACTCAGATCAGACTGGGGACAGAAGTCATTAAAACATGGATGAGTGGGTTATTGTCCATGTACTTGGCAGCCAACGGATTTTCATTTTGAAATGAGAAAACCAAAACTAGGAAACAGACTGTTTCCTTACTACCATTTTGAAATAGGAAGATAAAGACGGAAAGTGATCAATTTTCCTTTTTTTTTGTTTTGATAGTAAAAATTGAAAAAATAAAACAAAACTAAAACCCTGACTTCCCTGATTTTCTTTTATGCACTTCTAAACGGAAATTGGGAATTAAAATTAATGTGTGGAAATCTTCTGTCTCAATTTTTGTGATCATTTTTTTGTTGTGACCTTGAAGTTGTTGTAGGTAGTGTACTATTCATAGATATTAGAGATGTAGGTTCCTCATTGGCCCCTGCTCTAAGCTCGCAGCAATGTGTCTGCGCAGGTGTCATATTGCGGTCAAGGTAAACAAATACATGTGTATTGAGGGATGCAGCTTTCACCACAAAATCGACTGTAACTCACTGAATCCTGAACATATTTTTATGAAATGTGGAATGTGAAAGTGAATATGATAGTGGTTACTTGTTTGAATTAATTTCATTTCCTGAAGGAAAACTTTAGTACAATTTTGAAGTACTGGCACTTTACTTGAGTAATTGCAATGTTATGCTAATTTCCATGCAACTTAATTTAATTTAACTTTATACTTCCACTTCATTTCATCTGCTTTTTCCTCACCAGCAGGTTGTGGAGGTGGAGTTGTGTGGTGCATAATTGATCTGCAATTCTGGTCAGAGCATATCAGATCAGTTCAATGGACAAGAAGTGCAGCTGCTGCCAAGCCAATCGTGTGAAAGCAAACTTTTAGACCCAGCACGATAAGCTGCTAAGCTTCACTTTCACTGTGCATGATGTCCTGGTGCTCCGTCTGTGCCCAGAGTCTGCTCTGTTCTCTCTGAGAAAGTGGTGCAATGCATAACCAAAAGAAATGCACTCCATTAGCACTCCTTATGAACTGCCCAGCTCAAAAAAAATATCCAAAATCAGTCATGGTGGCAGATGTTTTAACGTACAAGATACATGTATTGTCATTTTTCATAAAAGCGGTTTAAGAAGAAATTAAAATAAAGTTGATCCAAAATCCTGCTACATCTTTTTGGCGTTGAAGAAGGAGTTGAGGAGTCTCACAGCCTGGGGAAAGAAGCTGCTCCGTAGTCTGGTGGTTCTGCAGCAGATAGTTCTGTGTCTTTTTCCAGAAGGCTGTAGGATGAACAGACTGTGGCTGGGGTGGCTACTGTCTTTCATTATAATTTGGGCTCTGTTCAGATACCTCACTTCACTGAGGTCACTGATGCTCTGTAGATGGGAACCAGTGATGTTCTTGGCAGTTTTAATCACCTGCTGTAGAGCCTTCCTGTCCTGGGCAGTGCATGAACCATCAGTATGCTTTCTTTTGCTCCTTTGTAGAAGTTAACCGGGATCTTGCTCTGGAATTTAGCTTTCCTAAGTTTTACACACACACATACACACACATACACACACATACACACACACACACACACACACACACACACACACACACACACACACAGAAGGCAGAGGGTTGAAATAAAGGATTGCTTTACTTTGATTTTCTTTGTTTTTCTCACTTAGTATAAAATAATGGATTTTTATGCACATCTGCTGTTAAGCAGAGAGGGAACATAATAGAGCTGAATAAAAGATCCATAGTTAAGACTCTCATCACTACCTCTCACACTAAATCCTTTTCACTCCGCTCTAACTTTCCTCTCATTAGTTCACACATACAGTAAACCTCCCTCTGCATCACCCACCTCTCACTCAACTCACATTACTTTCTTTACTTTGCCTTGTCCTCCATCACCTCTCGTTTTAAGACTCTCATGATTTTAAGCCATGTTTTTTTTTTCTTTGTTTATCTCTCTCCTGGAATAAATTTTCCAAAAGCTGCCTGCATATGACTGACAGTAAATGGTGAAGCTGTGGCTGTGCCATTGTTTCCTCTGAGAGGAGCAGTGATGCCCGTCTCACTGCAGAGCTTCTTTAAACTGGTCGTCTGCTCTGCTTGGAAGTTCAGCTTGTTTGCTGCTGGCTTTTCAGTTCAACCAATAAGCTGGATACAGACACAGAAGATAAAATGATGGAAAAGTGAGCATTCATTAACATTGGGAGGCAGACAATTCAGACTTTGTGAAGGAAACACTGAGGTGACATTTTACCTTTGTATTGAAGTAGGTAAACAGTATTATTATTTTAGTTAGACCAAAAAAATATACCTGGGGTCAGCTGGCTTTCACATCATATGGGTTATTTTAAAAAAAATCCCATACAAATGAGATATATATATATATATATATATATATATATATATATTTTTTTTTTTTTTTTTTTTTTGCTGTAGGGCTCTGTATTTGCAAGATCAATACATACCACAACACAGGTTATTCAATATATATCCGCATATATTGCAATACTTTAAGCAAGTAGTTATACTGTCATATTTTTAAAAAATCTAGTGCATGTGATGCATGTCTACAAACTGTGATAGTCCCGCCAGTGATGAGATGAATGAAAAATGCAAAGTAATCTTGCTTCATTGGCCAATAATAATGTGTGAAGCCACAGATAATAATATATTTTGACCATCCAGTGTTTAAAATCAGCTTCAGTGTGGCCACATTTTGACCATCTGGTCCCCATCTGGCCCCCAGGCTCGACTTTGGAAACGCCTGCTCTAGGTGAACTAGAAATAGGTTAGTTATTGGTTGTCAGTGAGCAGCACGTTTTTCAATGATATTCATTTATTTTTTTTTAAGTTTGTGGAGTGGATAAAATGTACTCGTCTTCCTCCCCTGGCTGCAGCTTTAAACAGATCATTTGCTGTAGAAGTTGTGCTTCAGTGATTTGGACATCTTTTGGTGATTCAGTCTTGGTGAGCTTGGATTTATGATAATGTACACATACAAAACAAGGCTGTATTTTCTTTTGCAGCAGAGGACCTCATGGTTGATTCAGGGAAGATAACTTCATCCTTCATCAGAGTTAAAGAGTGTGCCCCGCTTCCTCCGTTTCTGTTGGTGGTTTTCAGATAAACAGTTTGTTACAAATGAGTTTCAGGGTCTTTTGGTGTTTCTTTCTTTTATTGGCAGAAACAAAGTTCCACCATTGAAAGAGAAGGGAAAGATGAAGGTTAGCTAGATACTCTGTGACTTATTCCACTTTATTTACCTGGAACGGAAGAATTTCTTATAGAAATAAAGAAATAAAAAAAAGTATTGTATAAATGTGAATCACTTAGGGGATGTTCTCTGGGTCCCTAGTGGAGTTGCAAAACAAAACAAAACAAAAAAAAAAAGTTTTTTTCTGTCATATACTCCTCAGCCCTTCTCAGACTCAGGCCCCAATTTCTAGCAAACCGCACGTTGCCGAAAGTGTAAGCCTTCTGTAATATGGAGCAAATAATTTACTGGATGTAGAGGTGAGAGTGTGTTATAGGATTACAGGATTAAATCCTTTATCTTAGTTTAAATGTTCACCCATTAAATACATCTACACATCCAGTTTCTGTTAATCCTTCATTCAAACAGGTAATCCTGCTGAAGAAAACACCTCTGATGGTGTGTCACGCTGCGGGATTCAATGAATTTCTTAGAATGAGTATTTTGCCTATTTTTGGGGGGCGGGCTGGTGAATTCAAATGTTTACAAAAGAGACCACAGGAATGAAGACAACAGTGTATTTACGGTACGTGGACCTGTATGAATGAAAGTCTGTTAATTTAATGGTGTCCAAATGCTGACAAAGGAGCTGTGGAGTTGTGATGGGAGGGATCAATATAATTGTGAACAAGGTTGTATTTAAAAAAAAAAAAAAAAAAAATGCTGCATATATAGTCAAATAGCCTGATCTCAATTAACCAAATAGATGCAATGCCACCTTTTTGTCTGCAAACATTTGATTTGATTTAGTTTTGAGTTTACTGCTGGCCATATAGGTCTGACTAATAGAGATTTTCTCACAGCTCAGTCTGGATCTCCAGAACTAGAGTCAGTCCAGAGTTAGAGGACCTCCACTGGAACAGAAACACACCTGTGAGAGCAGTCTCTGTGCAGAGCTGAGTCAGTTTTCAGCCAATACATCAACAGAACTACGAGAGACAACTAACACTGTATTTTGTGAATGGAGAGAAGGAAGGAGAAATGGTTGAGTCAGACTTGGTGTAAGTGGAGATGAGAAATGGTGCATAGACTGGCACATAAAAGTTATAGGTGTGATGTGTCTTTCTGTGTTGTTCAGTGTGTGTGTGTGTGTGTGTGTGTGTGTGTGTGTGTTTGTGTGTGTGTGTGTGCACGTGCTAAAAGATTTCTTATAGCTTTCTTACATCCATTATGAGTGTCCTATAAGCCCAGACTGATGCTGTCAAGCAGCTTAATGATGCCTGTCTGGTTGAACAGCAGCCTTCCTGCTGAGAAACAGAGCTGACACACACACACACACACACACACACACACACACACACACACACACACACACACACACACACACACACACAGTTTTTACATAGAGTAGAAATCAGTTGAAGCTTAAAATTCTAAGCAAAAAAAAGGAGTCCATGTATATTTCCATGCATTGTGCGACTGTGCAATCTTACATCACTTTGCAATTTGTTAATTCCCTCAGTGAGGACACCTCAGACCAAGATGGAAAATGTGAACAGTGCTCTGATGGTTGCATGTTTACACTAAGGCCGTTCATATGTTTCAAATGATGTCAGTACCTGTAAATGCAATATGCCCACCTGCCTCTTCTCTGACACACATCAGCAGTGTTTCAGTTTTATTATGTGGAAATGAATGCGTTGTGGCATACATTCATTTCACATGTAAACAGTGTTTTCAGATTAGTCCACCGTACTGAGGACAGAGTCCTACAGTATTTATGTTATCCATACAGAGTGAGGAGAGGGATAGATGTGTGTTTACTCAGTCAGTCAGTTTACAGTTGGATCTCAATGAGCTCTCTGACTGAAGGAAGTGGATAAAGAAAGCTTTGTTGCAATCTGTGTGTGAGAGTCAAAGTGTGTGAGGAGGCATGAGTTTGATGTTTTACTATCATTTTACACTCTTGTTATAAAATTGCACACAAACTAAAGGTTTTTTTTTTTTTTTTTCCATGTCTGCAGGTACTCTGTGTGTGCGCATGTGCATATATGTTTTGTCTCTGAGGGTTTTTTTATGCCAGAGGGTTTTTTTATGCCATTTAAAAGCTTCAGTGAGAGCATTGTGTTGTGTTGTGCTGTGGTGTTTGGTTGTATTGATGGCAGCCGGCTAGCTGAAGTTAAAACCTCTGAAGACAAACAGTGATGGCTTTAACGATCACTGACTCTTTGATTTAGCCTATAGTGTTATTTCTTTATCAGGTACCAATCTCCCCTGGAGATACTGTACATAGCATCCTTCAGTCAATTAAAACGTAATTAAAAATTGTACCGCATCATATGACATGGAGCTGATAAACATCATATAGTGTCGCCTGTCAATGTGTTATTTATTTCTTTCACTGCGTACGGTCATTTATTTACTCACTGTGATCTTGTGTGTCACAGCATTGGCATCAGCTGTTTATTTGTCATGTTTCTGTCAGTTGAGCCTCCTGAAGTCTGTCAGTCCTGGCTGAACTTTCACTGTGTGCTCATGTCCTCTGCTCGCCTCTTCCGTTAGATCAGACTAAACTCTGGTAGATAAACTGTCGCAGTCATAGCAGCCATTTGTCACACACTCTGTCACTGTGTGTGTAAGTTGCCCCATATCTGCACCCTCAGACTAGTACACACTGATATCTTTACAGTTCTCCCTCATTGTGCTTTTCATGTCGTCACGCTTTTTACAATTAGAAGATCCTATTCTAGTTGATGTTCAGTTCAGCTGAACCATCTAAAAAATATTGTAGCGGTCCATTGGACTGAGTTTAAGCCTATAAATCCTGTCCATAAGGAACAGTGTGAACCAACTTGTAAAGTAGCAAAGTAATAAACCAGACACTGTATACCAGACCAGTGTGAGCTCAATTCAGATTTTATTTCTCATTATACACAACATTATACACAGTTTCTTTGTCTCGGCCTGGACTGGTTGTTTTTGGACTGTTTGTCTGGAGGGTTTAACATCTCACATCTTATTGAACCAGATGTATGAAATAACGGGGGGTTAATGAGGGGTGGACACAGTTAGACAGCAGACACTCTGTTGTCTTGTCTCTGATTTTCTCCAACAAATTAGCAGCTGAAATGAAACAGAGGAGCCTGAAGGCACCAACAGGCCTGTGCAGCCACACAGCCTCAGGGAGGATTTCCTGAAAACCAGAGAATGACCTCCTCGGCATACACCTGTGGAGCTGTGTAGTACCACACTGTTAGAGGAGGTTTTCTCCCTTTAAAATCCCAATTTTTCCAACCATTTAATTTTAGTTCTTACCAGCTGTGTAATTTGTGCAGGCATTAATAATTGCACTTTTTCTTCTCTTCTGGGTTCATGCATTGTAATTTGCATGTGTTCACCATGATGATCACTCTGCAGTGAGCTTATTGACGGTGTTTTTGAATGAATCAGTCTTTAATAATAGTCAGCACAGTTTGAGATTATTGCATTATCCCCCCTTTTTTACTCCCACTTGAGTTCATTACATTTCCAGCAAACTGATAAATGAAATTCGCATCAGCCTGTCTTAATTCTCTCTCTAGCTGTAGATAAGCAATTCTGAGAGCTGGGGGTTTCATGCCTATGATTCCTGCAGGGGGGAGTCATATTCAACTTAAGAGGTCACCGGTGTATATGCGGATTCACTCTTAGTTTGTTTGCAGGTTACAGTTCACCTTATGTTGTTTACTGAATAATAATAAAAATAAGTTACTTCAGCATGACGATCCTTAATTTATCTGTAGTGATGACATAATATCATTACCAATATAACAGAGAAGTTGTATATCAGGAATTTTTTTTTCTTTTTTAATTTAAGTTTTTTTTTTTTTTTTTTTTTTTACCTCCACACTAGGGTCAGTAATGTGTGTGATTTGATATGTTTAGGTAAAGAAATGTGATGATCTCAGTTTGGCGGAAGAAGAATTCAATAAATAGACACAAGGCAAATGAGAAGTTGAATCCAGCAGGGACGAGTGACACTCTGCTGCTTTTTTTTCCTTAACAATCTCATTTGTTTGAAATATTTTATTGCTGAATCCTGTTTTCATTTTTAGGAGAAAATATGTTTGTCTCAGTTTCATCTCATGTGTTGTTCACATCATTGTTCACAAGTGCTCCTCTGAAAGTACAAACACATCTCACTGTCTTTGTAGCAGTAAATATAGGTTGTATTCTGTTCAGTGAATGATACAGTAAAGTCAAATTAAGTCAAAATTACACAGCCGAGTCTGTTTAATAGCTTTTCATCCTGTGTTCTTTCTGGAGTCACCTTAATGACTCAGTTAAAAAAAAAAAAAAAAGAAAAAAATAAGGTGCTGGCACTGAAAGTGTTGCTTGGCTGACAACAAATAACATAAGGTGGATCTTTCTGGGAAACATTATTTGAGGTTCTTTTTGAAGCAAAAGAACAACGCATTGAATGTCAAAGTGATACTATTATTTACAGTGTGCTCTCCTCTCTTTCTGTCTTTCAGGTAAGACTGGCCAGTTTGTATGGTTGTGTGTGGGTGTGTGTGTGTGTGTGGG
Organism: Plectropomus leopardus; assembly: GCF_008729295.1. NCBI lineage: Eukaryota > Metazoa > Chordata > Actinopteri > Perciformes > Serranidae > Plectropomus > Plectropomus leopardus. The sequence continues at coordinate 7,321,549 of NC_056467.1, read as the reverse complement.
TGCGTGCGTGCGTGCGTGGTTGTGAATGTGATGGCGAGGACGGCACCTCCTGACGTGCACACTGGACTTCAAAAGAGACAGTAAGACTCTACATTGAGCCACACACAGAACATATTTCAGTGTCACAGCCTTGTTGAGGCTTGTTTTGTCTGTTTGTCAGATCATTGAGAACTGACCTCCATCATTTATACCTGCAGTCCAGAGCTCAGTGAGAGGAATGCGTTATTTGCAGCTCTGTAGTCTCTTTAGTTGTCAGACTGTTGACATCACGCTGTGCTGGAGCGATATAATACATGCTGTGATAACACCTTGCCTCAGATTAAAAAAAAAAAAAAACCCAACTAATTCCTGCTCTCCTCTTCAGCCAAACACTTTACATTTATATTTGTGACAAAGTGTTAGCCTTTCCTGAGGTGATCTCTCAGCATGGAGACACAAAGATGGAGGTTTAGATAATCTCTCCTTCACTGTGTTTTCTTTTCCATCTCTTTGGCTTTATGTTTCCACCATCCACTATTGCATCTTCAGTGTGTCTCCTAGAATTTTTTTTCAGGCCTGGTGGTACACGCCAAAAAAAAACCTTAGCAGATGCGATGCCTGGAATGACTTATTGGAGTGGCTGGCTCCAGTCTGATGGCACATGGGGATCAGCAGTTTAATTATTTGAGTACACATTTTTTTCACTCTGTATATTAAAACAAAGTGAACACAACAAGGAGAGGATGTCTTGAGCAAGCTGTATATGCTTACAAAATAGTGGTGAATCATGAGCAAAGTGTGCTTAATTCACTGCTGCACTTCATTTTTCTTGGCTTTGAGAAAAAATTTCACCATAGCATGATTCTCCTTTTCCATCTTATTTTTTCCCCTTGGCTCAGTTTAGGGAAAAAAAAGTAGATATATTTGATTGCATTTTACACAGTTTTTCCTTTTCATTTTTGATCATGATACTCTGGTCATTTAGCTAACTTATGATCATCTTTGCCTTTTCCCCACTGCAGTAGTTTAAGCCTGCAATCCACTATTCTGGCTGGAGAGTAAAAAGAGCAACACTGTCCACATGTGCACGTCCATGCATCATGATTTGCTGCTGGTGTATCTGACTTCCTGCGTGACTTGCTTTGCAGCTTGAAGCAGTGAGCAGTATCACACAACCGGTGCGAAATGACTCAGTTTATTCTGAGTTGGATCGATGCACTTTGGAAAGTCTAGAGAGGCTTCACAATTATAATATTTTATACACAGTGAAGTTATTAGGGTGCTAATCAGGAGGCAATCTCAGGATGGCAAAGGCATGACCTGCCCTCCTCCGTGTCTGATTGGCATGCCTACTATTCTTACCCTGAACCTAACTGATTGTTAACCATTCCTGCTTCGGCTCTCCGCTGTAGTCATCTAGCGGAGATTTGTTTACCTCCATGGCTGAAGTAACGTCGGGATTAACTCACTTCACTTTGACCAGCAGCAGAAAAGCAACACACAGAAGCTCCACTTTGTCTTGAGAAGCAGCAGCATTTATCAACTAAAAAACTGTGACCAACACTGCATATTTTACTGATAAGCCGACCACTTTCACGGCTAGGCGAAGACCAGTTAATCTACTCTGTTTCATACACTCCGATGCATTTACTGTCACTCAAATCACCCACTCCTACGCTTTCGCTAGACCTCTCACACCATACGCTCACACGTACACACATTGACTGTCTGTAAAGGAGCCACGCCACTCTTATAACACAATTTAACCGACAAAGGCACATAGTCTTAGCCAATCAGAGATAGAGGAGGGCGGGTCATAACCTCCACATAGGGGGAAAAAACACAACACACTTGACTGTCCTATGCAAACCTTGTAAATGTTTAGGCCTGGTGGGGGGTCTCTGGCAATGCGTCAGGCCTGTAACATAGTAGGGGAAACACTGCATCCTCCTAATGCAGTTCAATGAGTAAGAGGCTTTAAAATCAGATTAGGGTGCCACTGATTGCTCTCTAATTAGACAGTGATGGGAGGCTGGTGTACAGTAATGGAGCAGTGTCTCTTTTTTCCTCTTGGTGTGTCTTCAGTCTCTTCAGTCTGAGATGAGATTGTTTTTGTCTCATGCTTGCTGCTTCAAAGCACTGATTCTCAGTTTATGGATGACTGACTGTAGCCGGTTTCATAGTTTTTCAGTTTGACTGGTCATATAGACTGACATGTTGATGGTGCTGGTGGCCATTAGTCATGCAAAAAGACTGTGACAGTCACTTATCTAAGGCTGCTTTGCTTTTTTTTTAAAGTGGACAACTATAAATGGTGTTGGACCCTCTGCCTTCTTATAACTACACCTGTATGTTATCATCAGTGTGAGTCTCATTGTTGTCTATTTGATCTGAAACAATAGCAACAACCCAAGCTCATTTATATTTAATGAAATGGTAGTGTTTTAAACTGTCAAATATTCTCCACAGAACAGTCATATCTCAGTGCTTTATCTTCATGACATTATAGTTCTACTTCATTACATTTCTAAGCTTTACTTCTACTGCCAGACGTGGCTGCTCTTATGATATTCTGATTATTAGTCACATCATATCACTTATGTTACATTCATTCTCTGCATGCTGTCATCAGAACCAATAACTTAATGACACTCAGTGCTGCTGCAGCCCTGTGAACTGTTTTTCAAACAGTCAAATCAAACAATCAAATTTTTCATGTTTTACTTGAACTGCTTATTTCTTCTAACTTTAAAAATCTCCCCAGAAGAAAAGCTTATTGAATATGAAAATAGATGATTCTTTGAACCCTTTTTATTTTCACAGCATCGCTAACATCAAACAGCAACTGTGTTTTTGAAGAGGAGGAAGTAATACTCTCTCCCAGTCTCTCTAGAATCAGTGCTCTAAAATTAATTTTTTATGGCTTTTGAAATATTAAATAAAGTTAATTAAAGGTAAACTGAGGCACAGCAACCTGCTGTGTGTAACTGCTAGAATGTCAGATGTCATCAACACAAACAAATCATCAAGATTACAATATTAGTTAACTCAAATGTTCATCAGCGTGTGTGTGTGTGTGTGTGTGTGTGTGTGTGTGTGTGTGTGTGTGTGTGTGTGTGTGTGTAACACCTGCTGTACAGTCCAAGTGTAGCAGCACCTGATGAGGTTTTTGATTGCATCCTGGCAGACATTCCTCATGCCTGTATGTATGTTTATGTGTAATTTCAGGATAGATGAGTTCACAGCTCCCATCTGCAGATATGAACAATCCATCCACATCACTGTGGATTTTTGCATATTCTTACCTGCTTTGAACTGTGGTTTGTGGTTATGATTTCTCTCTCTGACACAGTCCTCTTCAAATTTTGGTTTTATCAGTAATTGTGCGTATGTTGATATCTCTTCCTGTGTCTGTCATATCTCATTGATATATGTGTTTATGTTCTGTCCTGTATACCTACAGAAGAAACTCACTGTTCCCAGCAGAATCTTCTTCATGCTGCTGGGATTGACAGAAATTTAGCAAGCGGAGCATCATCAGTTCATCACAGTCGTTGTCTCCAAATGTTGAACATTTAAATGATCAACCACGGTGGCAATAATGAGACGTGTGGAATTTTAAAATATTTTTTTGGCGCTTACTGATTGATCATTTACTCTTATACATCTGCAGTGCTTTTTTTTAAATTAGGGATTATGGAGCGTTTGTTTACTGAATCAAAGCACAACACTGGCAACTGATTGTCAGCAGTGACACATTAATCACAGTATATCTAATGTGCTATGTGAATCGTCAGTGTATTAGAGCAAAGTCAAAGCAGCCAGTTGCTAACATTATGTATCACCACTAACTCCAGTGTGTTGTTGTTTCACAACAGTGAATTTACTGTGTCACATAAGGGACAGAGTCACTTTTCAACGTCGGCTGAATGACGACCATATTTCTGTTCTGTGGATCATTAGTTGGTATGGTCGATGGGTAGTGGCACGTTCAAGCACAGCTCAGTAGATTGATGTGGTGTCTTCTTAGACAGGTCTTTGTATCAGCTGTCAGTCCACACCCTGACTTTCAACTGTCCATTTCTGCTGCTGCCACGCTGTCAATCCTCTTGAACACACTTTCATCATGAGGGGATTCAGCTGTCTAAAACATAGCAAATGAGTGACAGCAAGGAAATTTTCTGTAATAATAATAATAATAATAATAATAATAATAATAATAATAATAGCAGTCAGTCCACAGCCTGACACTCACCTGTTCATCCTTACACTCTACAGCCTCCCTCTCTTCTTCATGTTTAAATCTGCAATAAGAAAACCATCACAAACAGAACAAACACACGCACACACACACACACACACACACACACACCTGCAGCTTGCTCACACACATTTCACCTCACCCCCTCGCTTGGGCTTTAGCTATGGGAATACAGCAGCTAAATTAGCATAATAAATTGATATCACACTCTCCATTCAGCCTGTACAGCCTCACAGCTCCAGAGCTCCAACCAACACTTCATCTTTATGTTCCCTCAGCTATCAGTATTATTAGCTTGGCTGACCATTCTGTTTTCAGCCCTGGTGGAATTGCTGTAGATGGAAACCTGACACACTGGCAAGCAAGATTTAAAGTTGAAGATTATTTATTTATTTATTTATTTATTTTTTGTAATTTTTTATTCCACTAATCCTCTAGTAACACTGCTTCAAAATATCCACGTATCATGCTTTTTTTTTTCTTGTCATTATACTTTTTCCTGCTGCTAGTATTCAGTTGTAGCAGATGGTTAACACACATCAGGTGGATGGAAAACCCTCTGGAGGTTCAGCCCGGCTCCTCCACCTCTATAAAGCAAATTAAACCTTGAGTCAACAGCTGGTAAAAGTGTTTCCAAAGCCTAGCCTATTGTTGCGTTGACCACAGTTGTCTGATACATTTAAAATCTAATTTTTCACTCCTGCTAATTATATTGACTTATTTACACAGTGTGAGCTGCAGAGATTTGTGGAAACACTGAATCACAAGAGAAGTCAATATTGACAAAACTGAGCAGAGTAGAGATTACTGTTAATAATGTATTAACAAAGCTATCGTACTGGTGAGGAAACAAACAGCCATTTGCAAAGCAGACAGGTTACATCAGAGATCATCTCTGTTTGAGACCAAAGTAGCTTTGTTTGCTTGGCTACAGTATAAGCTATTGTATGGCATTACAACATTATTTTTATATCTGGATTACTTAGTTTTGGCTATTCAAGATAATATTGAAAATGTGTGCAGTAAAATATGTTGAATTCATGTCCGGGACATGTCTGGCCATTGATGCCCAGATTTTTTAAAAGTGGTAAAAATAAATTAAAAATAAATATTTCATAAGATGTACAGATACATGATAATGAAATATTATGATTGTACAGTATTCCCTTTACATTCTCCAATAAAACAGCACTGTTACTTATTTGGAAAGCACAGTTTTGTTTTTTTTTCTTCTTTTTTTGTCAACACACAGATATCCCAGATGAACAAAAGGCCAAATTCACTGTGAAATGAGTCTTTTGTAAGTTTGTGAGTTTTCTCAGGAAGGTCACCGATCAATATAAGAGCACATTTCAGCCCGTATTTTTTTATTTATTTATTTTTTTTCAAGGTCGACATATAGAAACATGCTCTTTGTACTTGTTTTATCATGGCAGCTCTGCTTGGATGGCCTTTGCTGACCCTTTGATTGTGTGAAGAATAGCTGTAGGGCCATCAGATCTCATGTTCTCGATACTTCTCTGGAACTCATTGCACTGACTACATACTGAGGTGTCCAGATAGTATCTGCCTGTGAATCAATGTTGTTCGTGGTCTCGTGGATCATCCAGTCCTTGAGTTAGGTTAGTATGGGTATGAGGTTACAATCGAAATGGCATTTTGCAACCCTGGGGCCGTAACAATATCTATTTATTATCACTTGAAAACTGACAGACTGGACAGTCGGTTGACGTGATCTTGCGATAAAGACGGGAGGTTTGGAGGTCAGTAAATGTGTGTGATTTGTGGGTCAGCTGCATGTTTCATTTGGGACAGCTGTGGCTCAGAGGTAGAGCGGGTTATCCACTAACTGGAAAGTTGACGGTTTGATCCCAGGCTCCTACAGTCATCATGTTAAAGTATCCTTGGGCTACATTCTGAGCCCCAAATTGCTCCCGATGGCTGTTCCATCTGTCTGTGTGTGCTTGTGACTGGCTACTGAGGAGCAGGTGGCACCTTGTGCGGTAGCCTCGGCTACTCGTGTGTGAATGTGTGTGAATGGTTTAATATGACATGTAGTGTATAAGCGCTTTGAATGGTCGGAAGACTAGAAAAGCACAATACAAATGCAGTCAAATGATTATGTCTCAAGAGGAACTGATGCTATGAGGATGGTCTCCTCACTTTACAGTAATTTAGGAAATTAAAACAGACGCACTGTATGGAGGTTGCTTCTTGAGTGCCCTCCTCTACTAAGCTCCAGATTTTGGTGACCAAGTATTTTTTACTACATTTGCAAACTGAGAGCAGCTGCAATGCTGACTTGAATATCTGAACTTAAGACAATCTGGAGTGAATGATGTGTCTTATGTAACCTGGCTGGTCTGACATTTCTGGCCTGCTCATATCTGAGACCCTCCAAGCAATCAGAGATTAATGAGCACATTAGCTGCATTTATTTTGACAGTAGTCCCAGTAACCCACTCTGACATTTCAGATATCAGTAAAGCCTGAAGCGCTCTCATTGTTCACACAAGAGGTTCACCTGGTAATAAAGGAGGAAGGAAGTAAAAGGGAACATGATGGTATTATGATAGACCAGCAGGATAGAAGATAAGACCAAATGGTCAGATGATGACAAAATGACCATGATCTGAGACAAATTCGTATATTATATATTTTCTTTTGGTAATTTTTTAGTGAAACAACAAGCTCCTGAAATACTTGAGGTTGAATGCTTAGGGGTTTGAGTTATGATGTTAGGAATTAAGGGTGTTGTCGAAGAGGGAGAGGCTTGCTCAACAGTGTTTGGGATAATATGTTCATTGTCGCAGATCAAGGTGCTAAACATTCTCCCTGACTTAAATATGTTTTATGAAAGCTGTGAAGTGGCATAAATGTAAAGAAGCAAGTGACATGTGTTACCTGTTACAACTGCTTTACAAATTAGTAGACTTTGCACCTCAGTTAATGGAATTGCTATGACCTTTTTGTGTTAATCCTCGCAAAACTGTGAAAGCAGAGTTGAGGCCTCAGTGGAGCTCAGTGGCCCTAACATGAGGAGCAGACAGAGAAAAACACTGAAAAAAAAAAAAAAAAAAAAATATATATATATATATATATATATATATATATATATATATATATATCTTTTCTATATTCTCAGTGCAGCTGTCTGCTGGAACTGTTTCACTAAAAAAGAGAGAGATAATGACATAGAATGTTTTTTTTAGACACATAAATTCAGTATTTTAGTTTTGTAAATGCAGATAATGTGATGTATTAACATAATCACTTATAAAGTTTTCATTTTTAGGAACTTGGATTTAGGAAAATAGGCTCAGTGTTAGTCAATTTATTTAGCAGTCTCTCTCTCTCTCTCTCTCTCTCTCTCTCTCTTTCTCTTTCTCTTTCTCTTTCTCTTTCTCGCTGCCTCCCTGCAGTGATCGATAGATGCATCAAGGCTTCATTACTTTCTTCAGTCTTGCTGAAGTTCTGTCTCATTTGTCACATCCATTATGCTGCTGTGCATTCAGATTGTCTTTTTTAAGTAAACCTTTCTTAAAGGCAAAAGACAAATGATGCTCAGTCCTGGTAATTTGTTTGAGGAGGACAAAATGAGATAAAATGTCAGAGTCTAGAAGAGAGGAAAATAAAGAAAAAGCGTGTGACTGCTCATCTGGAGTAAAGTAGATTGCGTTTCTTTCTGAAAGACTTTTGAGAAGTCAAGCAAAAAATAATGTAAGTGATGCTTATTCACTTGTTGTCACCAATAGTTGGTTGGTAATTGTTGTTACTGCATGACTGTCAGTATTTGATTTTTTTTAGGCCTTACACTCTAAATATGGCAGTTGTTCGGTCAGTTCAATCAAGTTATTCAGGAAGAATGGAGTTGAACAATGAGTTAATGTCGATTTAGACATGCAGTCTTTCCCTTTTTTAACCACCTGCTCTTTAAAAAGAGACAACTACATGAGCAACAAATAGCTAAGGTTCAGAATGAAAAACAAAAAAATGCTCCTTAGCATTATCATTAGGATTATTTCAGATGCTTGAATTGTTAGTGCTCAATTTCCTACAATACAAATATCTACTTCATCACCATCACAAGACCTTCAGCCATGCATTCCCCATACACTTAAGAGAATCTCAAATGAAAGCCCAAATTGTGTTTACTTTTCATTACTATGGACAGTTTTCCAAGGAATACAATAGAAACTAACTTTTTTTTAAGAACTTGAAACTTGCTTTAGAAGGGCACTGCATTGAAGTGTTTAAATGACTGATCACTTGTTTGGAAGGCCACTTTACCTGATAAATATACATCTCTCAGCAACCATTAATAAAAGCCCCCTGTATTCTTCTTTTCAGGTTTATGAGAAGAAGCAATAACGTAATTGAGTTGATAACAGACGTAAGCTTTTAAATGAACCAATTGTAATGTTGCATGTGTTTCTGAGGTCCTTTAAATCTACATTTTAGGTGTTACTTAACAGAACGAATGAGGTGTGGTGAGAGATTGGAAAGATCCTGGTCCCGGTTCTGAAAGTGTTACACTGCTACTATTACTACTACTACTACTACTACTACTACAAACACACACACACACACACACACACACACACACACACACACACACTCACACACACACACACTTTAAATTGAACTATTCTTATGTATAGTATGTTGATTAATGCACAGAGACCTTGTAAAAGTTAATTTTGTTCATTCGATAGTCTATTTTGTTATCAGAATATTAGTTATTCTTTGCTTGATAATTGTAATATCTAAATGTTCAGTGTTGAGCAAGGACAGACTGTGTCATGAAAGAATGGTGACAGCTGGAAAGACAGTTGGTTGCTGAGAAGGACCAGAGCACGGGGGGTACAGGCCTGGCAAGCAGAGCTGTGCTCTGACAAGAGTTCCTCATACCATGAGTACAGATTGATGTATGGAGGGGTATCTCTGGAGCCAACTGACAAGCGGGCTCATTATCCAAACATGGCTGAAAAGTTTGTCTGAACAAATGAAGACAAGAGAGAAATCTAGAACATTAATCTTTGGTGCAATTCTATGCAACAGACTTTAGACGTGTTGTTTTTATGCATGTTTTTTTTTTTTTTTTTTTAATTCGTCCCATTTTATTGAATGCAGTTTCTGAAGAACGCCTTAAAGAAATATCTTCAAATTTGGCAGTACTGTCTACTTGGACTCAAAAAAGAAGTGATTAGATTTTGGTAGTCAAAAGTCAAGTCCACTGTGGCCTCGTCTACCTCATTCTTGCGAACATGATATCTCAAGAACTCCTTGAAATAATTTCTTCAAATTTGGCACAAATATCCACTTTGACTCAAAGATGAATTAGTTAGATTTTGGAGCTCAAAGGTCAAGGTCACTGCAACTGTCTTCGCCTGCACAAAATTGACAAGTTACATCGTAAAAATGGCCACTGCCATCAATGAATTTTATCTTATTTGCCAACAGGCCTATGGCAACGAACAGGGTGGCTATGTGCTGATGCCAATATTCAGCTGATAAATTGGTGCATTGCCACAACCAATGTAATTGCAGAAGATTATCTACGATATAACCATTATACTTCCAATAACTTATAATAATAATTTACAGACTTTGCAATATGTGCTCTCTTACTCCCACATGAGGCCTGCTTTGTTGATTGATCACTAAGTATAATAGAGACTCCACAGAGAGACCGTTCACTGGAAAAGCACTACACACACATGCATGAATATTCATGGTGACAACACAGACAACATGAATGATGATGATGGAAATGACTACTCATATATGCAAAAATTAAGTGGGGAGGACAGATAGTAAATCAAGTGTTGGACCTGTCAATGTTGCTTAAGGTTATTAAACATTCTGCTAGATACTAGCAACATTGTCTGAATCTTCTCAGTGTCCTGCAAGTTACAGTAGTTCAGCCTCACAGTTCGAATGCAGCAGCAGCAATGTAGAATCTTTTTTTTCTCTTTCTAATGACACAACTTTCCCATTACACCACCTTAAAGCAATGCAATTCCATGACTCAATCTGTAGTACTTATAGTCTCATCATAGATTTCCCTTTATCTCCCCAACTCCTCTACTTGCTCTGAGTGCAGGAAGAATCAGCATCATTATCGATAAATCACCATGGCTAGGGGTGATAGGAAGATGTGTCAGGACTGACTGGGAGCTCCAAGCCATCATTTTTTGTACTTTGGCTGGTCTTGTGTGTGCGTGTGTACATACATTGTGTGCGTGCGTGCGTGCATGCGTGTTCTCTCATATCCATGCTAACAGATGCACTAGAACTACCAGTGGTTAATATAGTGATTAAAAAAGTGACTGTACATGCTGTCAGGGAAATTCTTTTTCCTCTAGAACCTCATTTGGCCTCCTGTGAGGATCAGTGTTCCTACATTCACTAAGAATGTAAAGTGTTGCCCTTTAATTGAGACCACTGCTGTTTTAATATTGTCCCTGTGAAGCAGCTGTATCTCCAGATCTGTAGTATCTTAATGAAATATGGATGCATTGCATGCCTCCCTTGTCTTGTGTATCCTCCTGCACGGCCCCACAGCCCTTAAAATACTCCATTATTAATATCAATATTGCAGAATCTCCCACTTGGTGAGATCATGTCTCATCTATATGCCAGGCCCTTCTGCTCTCAGCCATGCGGGACTAAGCTGTTTCTCTCTGCTAAACCTCATTCAACCTCTGACATTTTGCCATTTTCACTGGAGATGAGATCTCCAATAAAAAGCCACCAATTCTATCTGGTATCACCATTTTTAAAATATTTCACACTTTTCATTTTAACACTTTAAGGCTTATATACCTGTTTCAGATTGAAGATTTTCTAGATATCCCTGCCTGAATTCTAATCCAATCCAGCATAAAAGATTGTTATTGGACCGATCTTCCTCCCACTAGTCAAAATATCTGCTGTGTAAAAGGTCTATAAAGGTGATTAAGGGATTAAGCAGTGATAGACTTCAGTCTTGCTAAACGTGTGGTGACCAGTTGTCTCTGTATTCTGAGCATTATGTTACCCAGCAGGGTTGTGGAGTTTGTGTGTAAGACAGGATAAACATGTTATGTGTCACAGTATACACTGAATGTACTCTTTCAAAAGAGTGTATTCAACATTTGAAAAACAGTGTAGCGCAGAGGTGAAGACCTCGAACTTGAAATCAGCAGATCCAGTGATTGATCATTAACAGCTCTCCCTACATGCCAGTAAGACATTTCTCTGACATTTTATGAAGTCTGTTCATAAAGCTACTTTATAGTTCTTTCAGTTGCCAGCTGAATAAGAAGCACAGAGTGTCCCCTGAGACCTTTTTTACTCTCGTACTTCCTGAGAGGCAGTAGGTGAAAAGAACTTAAAAATGAACACACACACACACACACACACACACACACACACACACACACACACACACACACACACGCACACACGCACGCACACACGCACACACGCACAAATGCACACATACACACATGCAGGTTTAGTGTGTGCCCAGTGTCTGGTCTGAAGAAGAGGAAAGGCTTTCAGTCTGGTTTGGGATTGTAGTCTTTTGGAGGATTGGAGGATGCTTCTTTCCTTGTTCTTGTCCCTGTTCTTGCGCTTGTTCTTCTTGTTCCCCTTTTCCTTCTTCTTCTTTTTCGTAAGGGTACATAGTCCTCTTTGTACCAATGAAATAGAATTTTAATTTTATTTTGACAATTGGATGACCCAGAGACAGTGTGTCTGGAAACATGGTCAGGGCTGGTGCATTCTGAAATGTATTTCAGAAGTATTTCCTGACATGCAGGCCTTCATGAGTTCCATGCAATTACATGTGTTAAAGCCAAATAGCCCAGTTCACTCAGTTTGACCGAGCGTAAGAAAAGGAGCATAACAGTAGATGCTGTAGTTAATGATAATGTGACCTGGAGGAAAGATGCTGTACTCTGATTAGAGACTCTTCATGTTTAAATACTTTCAGTCAAACATACAAAAAAGTATTCAGATTTTTATCTGATTTACCGAACCTCATTGCTTTAACCTGTACGTGTTATACCAATGAATAAATGATAAATGCAGTTCTATTCAATAGCCAATAGTCAATATTTATAAGTCAGTATATATATATTGAAAGTGGCAGAAGTAAAATAAATAAAATGAAATAAATAAACAAATGAAACTATTTTTTTCTGGGACATTTCCTCTTGGGACATTTTGTCTAACACCTGACAGAGGTTTTCTTTAGACCTGAAGCCTTTTCCTCTGAGGTCTGACACCATAACATTCTAAGTCTGCTTCATTATCTCTCTTTTTTTTTAACGAAACAGTTCCAGCAGACAGCTGCAGTGAGAAATATAGAAAATACAAATACAGAGTACAGTGTGTGTGTGTGTGTGTGTGTGTGTGTGCGTGCATGCGTGTGTGCGCGCGCGCGTGCGCGCGTGCATGTGCTCGTGCGCACGCGTGTGTACACTGAACTGAACCCCAAATTACTCCTGAACTTATTCTTGCCCAAGGATACTTTGAAATGTTGACTAAAGGAGCCAGGGATCTAAACCACCAACCTTCTGATTTACCATCTCTGCTGCCTGAGCACAGCAGCAATATCAACTGCCTCACTGAGGGGACACACAGTGCATGCTGGTCCTGTTACTGTGAGTGTAGGTGGTGCAGAGTGGCAGGATTTTGTTGTGAATGTGGAGCAGCTTTTTGAAAGTTGTCACAATTCCATAAGCATTCAGAGCTCAAGTGTTTGGCTCAAATTGAAACTTTTTTTAACTTAAAAAAGCAGTAAATTGAAAACCCAGAGCAGTTGGCAGCAGTGATCCGTTGCTTGCATACACCTCTCAAGCAGCACTAACACTCTGCATTCAGCTTCAGTGGCTTTCATCAGGATATCATTTACAACCTTGATGGTGGAGGTTTCTGACTGACTTTTTATAAAAGACATGTTAGGCAGACATACTGTATGTACAGTTTGACCCAGAGTGCACCAAAGCAGCTGGATTGCTGGTTGACACTCAGATAAGTGATAAGCAGATAAACAGATAATTATTTAGGAGGCCAAATACCATTGTGTATCTGTGCTGGTTCATTCAGTTTTAAACCAGGCGCATATTGGTAGTTTTAAAACAGAAATATATTTTAAGACACTTCATTCCAATCCTCTGAAGACATTAAAATGTCTGTTCAAGCTTTTCAAAGCTTTGAAGAAGAGTAAAAAGGAAAGAAAAAAGGACTGCTTCTGAGCAAACATAACATGCTGACAGAGCAGTGCTTCTCTGCATTCATTTATTGGAGTTGATCACAACGAGGTCAGTCTTCAGAAGCAGTCAGTGATCTCAACTGGACCTCCATTCAATAGAAATTAACACTGATTTATGTTCATACAGAGGATGAAAGATTCAGGGTCAACCACAGTTCATTTTCTGAGAGCTGAGTCAATTGTGGTTGTGATAGTTTATCAATCAGTTCTGGAAGTGGAAGGTGTGAAATGTGATGAAGAGGAATGTTTGGAGATTCCTGAACCTGAAGATTTAATGTTGAAGGTTTAAAATGTCCATGGCAGACTGCAAATGTCTAAATGGAAAAGAAAAAAAAAACAAACTGGTACAAAATGCCTCCCTCCCACTGTCCTCTCTGCCTTTTTATATCAGTATCCAGGTTAAACAGAGGGCACAAACAGGCTTTTTAAATTTTAAGTAAGGCGATAGCACAGATGATCAACAGGTCCAATTCTGTGTGTCTATGACATGACTTCTACATTTTAAATAGTGTCTAATTGCCATTTAAGAAAACCAGAAAGATATTTAGATTAATAACATTAGAAACGCTAAAAAAAAAAAAAAATCTCCCTTTTTATTAATTTCTGAAATGTACTTACTTATCAAGTGATCTTTATGAGATTCAAGTCAGAGGCTCAAATCATCAGTCGGAGAACCTCAGTCGACTAAGATTGCTTCAAGTCAAGCAGTCATTTTTGTTTAGTTTTGTTCTGTGCAGTGCACTTCAGGGGATGTTTTGCTCCTCATATTTTTCTTTTGAGTGAGTGCTCTTGACATTCACACTACTCTTTGCAGCAGAAAAAATGTTGTTGCACAATTGCTTGTTTACTATATTACATGCATACCACTGTCACAATGCATGTCCCACCAAGCCCATTCAGACTTTAAAACTTTTTTTTGGAAAACAAAACAAATTGTCAAACATTCGTATTGAAAAGCCAAATTTGATTTGACTGACATAATTCTGAGTCAGGTAAAGCCCTAGTAGAAAGTATACTGTTGCAATAACGTATTGTCGTCAAGATTTTAAACTTGATTGGATGAGAAACACTCTGTTGATCAGTCTGATGAAGGCCATTTTTATCTTTTATCATTCCTGTTTCTCATTCTGCTCTCTCCCTCTGCTCTACTTTCCACCTCCTCTATCCCTCTTTTTCTCATCTGTCTTCTGACATTTGTGTTGAGGAGGTGTGTGAAGGTTGTCCAGTCTGTGTTCCAGTGATGATTAACTGTGGTGACACACTCCTGACATGATCAGACTGCAGAGGAGTGTGGGTGATGTTTTCATTTTAGAGATTTAGGGTCAGATAAATTCAGCTCCAGAGTGAGTTCATACTGATGGACTTGAGCACAATTTAGTCCATCTAAAGACAAAACTTGATTTTGTTTTTAAATCAGTGCAGTGTCCTGTCTTTAGAAATAATACATAACAACCATTATGTCCATCCATCCACCTGTTCGTCCGTCCATTATTCCTGCAGCAGTTTTACTATCAGTTACTGTGAGCAGAGTACTGTTGTTTGGTGTTTGATCTGAGTTTCTCATCTTCCTCCTCCTGGCTTGTCTGCATATCAAAGCCTTCAGCTGGAGCCCTGCCTGCTCTCCCAGACCTCAGTGAGTGCATCAGACGCGTTCATTCACTGATTTGCCCTACATGTAATCAGCTGTTGATCTTTGTTTCTGAATGGGAAGGGTGGTGGAGAACAGCAGTATTGTACAGGCTTCCTGTTGTTGTGCTATGTAATGCAGCTACCCATCCTCATGTACTGTGAGAGATTATGGAGAAATAAATGAGAGCTATTGGTGAAGTTATCTAAGGGTGTGTGTCCATTTTACTTATTTGAGAAGAAACTTCAACAGTGATTGCATTTGTGGAAAGTGAAATTTACCATTGCAGCACCTCTATGGATAACTGAACCTACATTGTGGAAGATGGAATGCTTAAAAAAAGTTGCGCGCTTTTCAAATAGTTTGCTATTTATTCAGATCTATGAGTATTTTTGGTAAAGTGCACCAGACTGCTGTATATTTGAATAAACAGAATACTCTTGAAATTCTAATGTCCCTCTGGTCACCCAAGCCTGCACATAATCATTTAGAAAATGAAAACACTAAGCACTGTGAAAATGTGCAATATACCTGAGGCTGTCATTTCTTCAAATGAGAAAAAAAATGTCACTGTTACATTTAAAAATGCTCATTTCCTCATGAATATGCAACATTTAGCTTATTATGAAGGACAAAAAATATGAGCAGTACATAAAAAGCAAAAAAAAAAAATGTATTAGACAAACTGGTTTTATACAATATTTTCTTTAATCATAATTCAAGTGATTCATCTCACAGATAATATTTTGGTTAAGGAATCAACACTAGTGATGCAAAAGATCTGGGTTTTTTAAAAACCTGCAACAATATGGCCTGTTATGAGAGCCAATCCACGCAGTCCAACCTGCAAAGGTAGTCGTCAGTAAATCACCTGAACCACAGGGCTGGGATAAGGACCGCTGAATTTCTACAGCTTTTAGAGTGTCCTAACTGGCCCGAGTGATGCAGTGCAGTGCAGTGCAGTGCAGTGCAGTGGAGTGCATTGTTTTGAGATAAATTGTTGTCATACTCCCTGTTTTAATGTAGTCCTGTCCCTTGCTTTGAAAGCTCTGCAATGTATGGCTGATGGTAGAAAAAAAATGCATTATCTCTACAATACCTCCAGATTTGACTACAAAAACCCTGAATTGGTTGCAGCTGGCTGGATGGAGATTGCCAGATAGCTAAAAGTTTCTGGTAATGACATTGTTAGTAGCAACTGTCTTGCGATTGGCTATATTGCATGTCATTTCCAATACATTTCACAACATGAAATGTGTTTTCTCTTCAAAACACACAAGCATCGAAAAACAGAAACCCATCTTGAAAGTGTTTATCTCTTAAAGTCGATCTTGAGCACACAGATGAAATCCCACTTGATTTGTATACATGACGCACAGCCAATAGGGCCTACGGTTGTTTGTTTATGTCACATGTGCCATGCATTTTTAAAGGATTTAAGAGAGAGGCTTACTTGCTGTTAGAAAATAGTGTTAGGCCTACATCTTCCCAGAGGATTTTTTTTACTGGACATTAGGAATGGAGAGATTTAAAAATGTTGGACCTCAACAGATTTTGTGTTTTAAAAATGTGATAACAGAAACCCTGATAAAATGCTGATGAGTTGGGGCTTGACCCATACATATGATGTATGCCTACCTTACCTTCAACTTTAAAGAATGATGAAATTAATTGGATTTCTCCAAACTTGCCAGAGATGCTGAAGCTATGAAGTCTGATTGGCTGCCAGGTCAAAAACCAACATTATATGTGCTATAATAGGCTGTAGTATTTGGTAGCAGTCATGGACATTTTCTCTGTCAGGATGCCCTTCAATAGTTTTTACCAGGAGGGACGTCCAAGCTCACCTATTGTTTCTGTCTGATACTGATGTGACTCAGTGCACTCTGGACCCACCTCGAGCTCCACTAAAGCCATTAGCTTCCAGCCATTTGATTAAATGTGGCCATTGATTCCCACAGGAAATGTGTAAAGCACAGTGTCACCTGATCAGAGCTGCTAGCTCCCTAATGGAGAGAGAGGGAGATGAGGGCTGGAGAGAAGGATTGTGGGAGGTAGGAGTTCACATTAACAATGGAGGGATGAGAGTTGGGAGGACATGAAACAGCTTCATGTGAAATACAAACACAAAGTGAGAGACATCCAGCACCCTGTTGTTCCTGACTCATTGGCAGCCTCCAGCAGCCTGAGGGCTTTGCTTTAGCAATGAGGAGTGAGCATGTTTAAACATGAAATCTTAAGATTTCATGTTACTGACTTTCATTACTGACTTTCATGTTTGTCTCTGTAAATGGTGCTAAATTTCATGAACCTCAGTGATCTCTGCTCTAATATATATATATGTCTCCAGATGATGTTTATCATATTACTGACTGTATGTTTTGTGTTGGGAAATGATGTTTCCATAGTCTGGTGTAGAGTCCTTTCTGGTTTAAAATGACATACCCCAACCCTAATGGGCCTGGGAAATCTGCTCTAAGATCAGATTAGACCCAGTAATTACAATATATATTAATGGGATTTTGGCTTTGCCAAAGTAAAGTTGATGTTAGTTGGCCAATGTTTCACAAAGACAGAGTCTTGCATGCAACATCCATTTTACTAACTTTATGCAAAACAGATCATCCGCATATTCGTATAATCCCCATTGTGCTATTGTTCCCCCGTGGACCACATGTTGAGACATAACCTCGGTGGCCATGTTTGATTTGGCCATCTTCTTTGTAGTTATCTCTCCTGTCAGCCATTTTGACTTTTTGTATTCACACTCACCCCCTCACACATCTCTCTCAATTTCACACATACACATCATTTGTGTATTAGTCTTTAGTTAGGTATATCTAGTTTGTGTAATTGTATAATGTACATTTATTTATTTTATTGTATTTTATTTATTGTTTGTGTTTTATGAATAAGTAGTTTTGAATCATACTTTGTTTCATTCACTAGCCACCTACTGTGTCAAGAACTATTAGAATTATTTAGAAATTACTATTGATATGGTAAATTTCATTATAGCTTTTATTTTAATTATCGAACTGAGTTACAATTTGATATTTTAGGGTTTTTTTATGAGACTGAATCAATTTAATGTCTTTCAATTTTCCCTTTTCTGGAATTGTGATCCAAAAGGATCACCACTGGTGACAAGTTCACGGCCGCTCTAAGCTTAGACTGAAAAATGACTTTTTGTCAATATGGACATGCTTAACATAGTTAGATTGAGATTTTCCACAATTCAATTGTTTAGTTCATTTTATGCAAAGCACAAGTACAAAATTGTAGTTCATTCAGATTCACTTGCATGGTAAACATGAGATGAAACACGTGGTGATTCCCCACCTTTAATGTGGTCAAATTTCCAATATGTTTCCATTCCTTGATTATTTGAGATACCTTTAGTCAGGAGCCACTGATCCAAACAAAAATTCACTCATTCACTCACATGGTCTCATCCTTAGTCAACCTTATCATCATGCAAGTTAAACACACAGCACAGGCCCAGGACTTACAGTAACAAAATGTGACCTGAGCCAGACCCAATTTACCATATTAAAATGTGGACCCAAACCTGCACGTGGCCCAGGTCAGGTCCTGGATCCCTGTGTCTCGTTATATCCGTGAAGACCTCCAGTCAGGTATTTTCCTGCTGTGAGGTGAGAGCAAATATCTGACACAGTGACAGGTTTATAGACACACCATGAATACCACCAAAGGTTAACCCTCCGCAGGTTGTGTGGCATCAGGGTCTGTCTGTTTAATGTTATGTGTCGTGCTGTGAGTGTCAGGAGAAGCTCCAGGAGTGGATGTGACCCACAAAGAGGTGAAGAGAGACGCAGCAGGCAGGAGGCAGGAGAGAAACACAACATAGTCCACTGCCAGGGTTATACACCTACACAGCTACACACATGGCCTTATTGCCAGAGGCTACTCAGTTGGCTGGCATAGATATTCCCACTATTAAAGCAGCTGAATGCCATTATCAGCCTACAGCCATGGCAAAGGACAAGGAGCAGCCTGCCACAGCAGGACAGGACAGGATGGGAACAGTGGGGGAGCAAAAGGACATAATCTTTCCCAAGGGTAAGATACAAGACTGACACAGTCACTGTGGATCCGACTCCAGCTGAGAGGCTGCCTACTGTCGATGAGCGAAAGAAGTAAGAAACAGGGATAGCTAGTTCTGTCATGGCTAAAGTCATTCCTGTCTCATGCATTACTCTCCCTCACTAATTTATATATTTTTACTGCTCTGCATTACAGTTTGCATCACACTGCCTTATAACTATTAAGACATGAGATAATTTGTAGTTTGTTGCTTAAATAAGATGAATAAGTATTTATTTTCTACCTGCTCAGAGGCATCATATGTCAGTATTTGTTTTTTCATTAAAGGGAAAAAGGACAGATTTTGGGAGAGATTTTGACTTTGTTTATGCCAGTGCCAGCACAAAAATGTCTGTATACATCCACTTACATTCTCAACATGTTGTGGCTATTGCCACTTTAGTAACTTTTATTTGTATGTATGTATGTGTGCGTGCGTGCGTGCGCACGTGCGTGTGTAACCATGATTACCATGATAATTCCTGATGGGGACACCAAAGGTGCCATCAAGAGTACCATTGGTGTACTATCATTATATTCCTTGTGTTACAGACTCTCTGACACAAAAAAGTCACAAAGGTGTTATAGCGACAATGTTTCAAGTGTCCCACTGAATCCAAGTGACAACAGTACCCTCCTGTGAATCAGCTCCCTGGACCCCTTCAATGCAGTCAGCTATGAAGTATGTGAAGTCAATATTAATGCTGTCATTGCACACTGCAGGGTACCTCTGGTCATGGAAATCCTGGGAAGGTTATGACAAAAACTGTCTTCCTGGCCTGGAATTGTAGAGGATTTTTAGAGAGGTTTTGAATATGGTTTCAGTTATTGTTTAACATGTTTTATAGTATGTTCATATAAGATGCGTGACTAACATTGTGTGAAATACGTTCCTTGTATTATTAATTTAAAATCTTAAACTGCAATGCGAGACTGTAGAAACATTACCAATATCACGTGATACGCACTAATGTAAGAAGCTAGCTGGCCGCAGGAATGTCTTACGCGCAAATAAAATAAGCAGTTTGCTTATGAACAAACGCCTGGGAAGTGCATGGTTAATAATGTTTGGATTCTGAAATAAATATATGCATGCTTCAAGAAAGAGGCAGACCATAACCAGGCCCGCTGGAGACTCAAACTCCAACTGCTTTTTTTCACTTTGTGTCTGCTGGATTTGTGAAGCAGTTGTTTGCTAACAGTTCAGCCATTAGCACCTGATAAGCTGTTCGTATATCAGGAGAGGCCTATTGTGAGTCTGCCTCTGAGTTAATAACTTCCTGTATTTAAACATGACCTGAAGCTATGTTCTATTAGCAGCATAATAATGTTTCCTATAGTGTTCTGCATATTGGATGTGTGATGACATCCAGAGGCCTCGTCCTCCCCAGTGTAACTGAAGTGTAAATGCTCATAAAGCAGCTCTAAATACATGTAATCCTACAGAGCCCTAGGGTGGCAGCATTAGCGAGGGAGATGAAACAAACCCTCAATAAAGAGGCTGCACAACGCTGACTGCACTTCACAAAACATTACAGTAATTGAATTTGCATCAAGTGTATGGTAACACCTATTTAAGAAAGCATAATACGCATAAGCAAGAACCAATACTGTCGTGGACACAGTTTGAAAAAGCATGGTGTGTGATGGTGGAAATGATAGACTTGCTTTTCTTTATCGTCCCTGTTTGACACGTTAATAAAATCTGTCTTTTGTTGAGTTATCCATCTTTTTAAAAAAGTGGAATTATTTCATCTGTCAGGATGGTTGACCAATGTTGGCTGGTGTTTGCAATGTGTGAATTAAGCTAATCATATTTTTTATAGTGGTGTTGGATCAGCACATTTGTGCCCTCTTCCTCTCGCTCACTCAGTCTCGCTGAGTAGAATGTGTATTGGAAACCTGGACGTTGCCGGCAGGTGGTTCTTGTGCATATTAAATAGAATCCTATTAGCGCCACTGCACAGTTCCATTATATTTTTTGAGTGGACATTTGTTGTTATTTAACTGGGAGGATAAAACCTTATGTTGGTGGTGGCTGGACTTGGCTGAACTTTCATTGTTCTTTGTATTGTGCACTAAGCACTTCATTTGCAAGGCTTTCTTACTCTTAGGCCAGTCTAATTCAGCGTCAAGTTTATTTCCTTGATATTCTTTTTTTTTTTTTTTTTTTTTTTATGAGGGAAATTATTTCTCATAAAGAGGAGATAATGTGTAGGAGATAAACAGCTTTTCGATAACTTTTTTTTTTTTTTTTCTGTCTTTCACCTTGCATCTCTGGGCTTTGGTAGGATATCCTTTTGAAGTTAGTCTCCCTTTGGTCTGAACTCATAATCACCACTTCTGTCACTTTGAGACCCAAATGGAAATCTTAGATTTACTGTGGGTGGCTGAAAACCTGCCAATTCGAAATAATTGTGTAGATAAAAGCTTTCTGCAGCAGCACTCATATTTTACAAAGCACACACTTACATTCTGCGAGAACCCTTAACCTTCCTCTTGACTCGGCCATTTTAGCTGATAACCTCTTCGTGGCCACATGTGCAATCTTACTTTGTTAATGATGTATAATTATACAGAAGTGTGAGTTGAAAGCTGATTATTCCATGTCACCAATTTTGAGAGACTTGAAGTTAGATAAGTTGTCCGTGGCTATCCGTCTGATATCCTACTGCAACCTCTTTTTCTTTCCTCCACCCTTAACCCTTTAACAGTCACACTAAGAAATACCTTTGCAAAAAATTATACATTATAGACCATAGAATAGGTCAACAAAATGCTTAAAAACCTTGCTAGTGGAGACAGATGTGACTACTCATGAAGATCCAAAAGAAACTCTGTATGAATAGATCCTATTCCTGATGTCCAGTGATAAGGTTTTTTTTTTTTTTTTGTTTTTTTTGTGAGGTATCACAATAGACAAAGGGCAGGAGTCAATCTGATTTAGGCTTTTTGACCTCAACCATGACTTTGAAAACTGGTTCTTTAAACTTCTTGAAAGTCTTTTCTTTTTGGGGGAGGCAGCCTGAGCTAAGTTGTAAGGTTATGTGATACAAATCAGAAGAAGTAGGTACAGTCCTATGCTCTCGGCACAACTCTAACTACAGTTATACTGTTCTACAGTTAGCCATAATCACTCCTGTGTCTTTTTCCCCCGTTATCTCTTTATGCAGGATTGCCAAACAAATTTATAAATGCACACATAGCATCAGGCTAGGATGTATTTTGATAATCTTTTGTGGATTATCACTTAAAGTGTTCAGCATCAGTAAAATCACTGACTCTTTATGTCAAAATTGGTGATAGTTTTGCAAAATGTCCAATTTGCTCCACAACAGTAAGCATGAAGTTCAAAGTCAATGAAATTGGAAGATTTCATTGTGTGATGCAACTATTTCACCGGGGTGTTCCGAAAATGACAAACACATTGTCTTGCTGTTACAGTCATCTGGCGAAACCACAGAGCCGCTGTTGGCCTTTAGTTTTTTTATGTTTGTTATTGAGATACTGGATTGTCATATTTTACATAGAAACCCTCAGACTGAAACACTGGAGCAGGTTCGACTTTGAAGAGAGCTTCATGTGCTTAATGAGAGCTGCTAGCACTGCATACAAGGAGTGCTCCCGTGTGTGTGTGTGTGTGTGTGTGTGTGTGTGTGTGTGTGTGTGTGTGGCTGACTAGTACAGATCAGCTGCTGGTCTTCTCTCCACCTCAAAGGATTTTGTTCATCTTCTGTTTTAAACTCTTGGTCCGCCCCTTTCTTTCCTCTCCTCTCCAGCATCTTCTTTTTTCTTCTTCTCCTTAAGCATAACATAAAACTGAACTTATGGCATTTCCCTTACAAGAGATGATACATTATAAACCATTGCATATTTATTCATGTATTCATCATTTCTTTTTTATTTTGACATAATTGATATGAACTGTAAGTAGTCATTCATGGAAAAATGGCATAGAGAATATAGATCATATTTCTTCTCCCTTGGTTGAATTATTTATTGAATTTAAATTGAATGCACTGTTTAATGCACTTTGAGGTAGGGTTTTTTTCTGCCTTAATTTATTGTTTTAGTCAACTATAGAGTTTTTTTTTTAATTTTAATTCTATTTTTTTTCTTTTTGCAAGGCACATTCACATTTTTTTTTCTCTCTGTGTAATACGAACTGTATGCAGATAAGAGGTGTAGTCACCTACTCTTTGTGATCGTGTGACATTCATGTGCACTTCTAAACATTTTATTTTATCAAAATGACAAAGGTAAATGATTGTGCAGAATTGTTCAACTTCTCCTCATCCAGCTCTCAGGTCCTTTTTGTCTTCTTTAATCTCTGTTCTTCCCTGTGGTTGATCCACTCAGTTAAGGCTCATTACCATTTACTGCCAAGCAAACGTTCACATGAAACTAATTTTTTAAGATCTGCAGAGAAACTAATTTGTGCGTCTGAAGACGAAGGTTAAGAGAATTAAATGTGCAATGTGAACCTGATAACTGACTTCTCATCATCCAGTGCTCAGACATGTGGTTTGTGTCAACTGTATGATAAAACTATAATGTTTCATATGGCTCTTTATTTCTCTGTGATTTCTCTGTTCTACTTTAATGTGTTGGAGTTACCAGTTACCCATCTTATATTTTATTTTCTGGAGCTCCAGACCAATGTCATCCAATCAATGTTCTCTGTGTGCTGTGTTGGTAGCCTTGGAATCAATTAAACATTAAAGTGAATGGAAGCTGGGTGCTATTGAAAGTTCCCTTAGGAGCCCCTTATCCTTCACAGCTGACGGAGCTCTGACGCTCCCCTCCTGACTCTGGTCTGCTCTCCCCTTCTATCTTTTCACTTCTGATCTCCTCTTTTCATTGGAAGCATATGGTGGATATAGAACTAACTGAGGCAAACAGAGACAGACAGGAGGGGGAGTTAAAGACAGAAACAGACAGGTAAATACAGACAGACAGTGTCAGGTCCAGGAGATACGCGAGAGTTGTGTTCAGTTATCGTCTGAATCAACTAAACTCAGATCAGTTCTGCTGGATGACTTTAATATTGAAGGGATGACAGGGAGAGTGACAGCACTGCTTTTACCACGAGAGTCCTTCATACACTGTTTATCCTCTCATCTCACTCTTCCATTGGATCAGTCTTTTATTGAGAGACAACCTGTTATGTTTTGATTGATGCTGACAGGAGATCAGATCAAAACTCTGAGCAGAGGAAATTACACAAACATCATCTTGCAAACTGGATCTGCCTCTTCTCGGACAAATGTCTACAGCATACAAACACAATTAAAGTGGTGCTTGATGTTTTGAATCATTTGCTGGCTGTTAAATATTAAAATGTACTATCTATTGTACTGTGATTAGACGTTTATGCATTGTGTTCTGTACGTAATTGGACATACATTACAACAATTTATATTGCTTTAGAGTACAGTTCCAAGAAGAGCATGTTGTACTTTCACTGAATAGTTTTGAAGCTTCTACAGTATCTCTGTAGTATTATTTTGCTTGCTTGACTTGCTTGGAAATAATCCATACATGCACACATTACACTGATGATATTATAGCACATTCATTAATGTGTGAAATTATTACAAGAGAATAAGATCTTAATTAAGCAATTATGTAGCAGAGTGTCATAATTACTGTTCACTTAACATAGATTTAATTAACTCCATTGATACTGTCTGTGAAAAAAAAAAAAAAAAAACTCCATCAAACTGGATACAAAAAAATGTGATTTCCACTGTGATGAAGGTCTCTTATTGAGAAGTGATTGCTTTAAAATCTCTAGAACTCTGACTCATAGCTATTACAGTACTTAAAAATGAATCCTCAGAGACATGGGTTTGATTATTCTTCAGACAAATTCAATATTGGGCGGATATATTTCCCCTGCATGCAGATTTGTACAGGCAGTAAATGAACTAAAATACAATATGCCGAATCAAACAGCAGAATAAAAACAAGAAATAAGTGCAGCTGTATTGCAGTGCACTGAGAGTTGAAGCAGATCTCAAGTTTTTTGGGAAACCATTTTAGATAAAAGGTGCTTTAATAACTAAATGCTACTTATCTGGGTTTAGTTTTGACTCTGGGGCAAAAAAAGCAGACTCGTCCCAGGTGATCTGAGAGGTGTGGATAGTCCATAACAGCACAGCAGAGCAGAAATGTATTTGGGCTAAAAACCATTCAGTATTTTAAAATCCGTTATCTGACAACAGGGTGCCAGTGCACATATTTTAGAAGTGGAAGGCCACAAGATGTATTAAGGTAGCAGACCCTCTGAGATCCATAGACTTCTGTTGTGTTTTAACAAGCACACCTGACATTTCAAATCACATAGCTGGTCAACCCAATGTTTGCTATAAATCCAACATCCACATGTCTATATAGGCCCTCATTCTATCACACAGTAAAGGCATGATGACGGATTAGATCAAATGGATTGTAGGATTAATATACATCTGTTGGAGTATCTTAAATGTCAGTTTCTGAGATAGGGAAGGAGAGCCGGAGAGAAAATGCATTACAGCCGTGGAGAAAGAAAAAGGAGACGCTTTATGTCCACCATGATCCTTTATAGCTACTGACCACGGTTATAATGTTTGATTATGATGTAACTATGGCTCAATGGCCCGTGAGGAGCTATAATGGAGTGAGAAAATGGAAAGGAAATTGACTTTCCTCCACAATATTCCTCTTGAGCTATTTCACCGTCCTTCCAAATATCACCATTTGTGAATACTGCAAGTCTGAAACAAGGATGAACGCTTATATGAATGACACCATTGGAGGCTAAGTGGCTGGCAGTTTTGTCTGTCTCACCAACACTCTCATACCTAAATGACTGAATTGGTCAATTTCAACTGACTGCCAAAAAGAATTATATGACCAACTCCGGAATGGCATTTACTCACACTCACAGTTTTAAACAGGTCAAACATCATGAAATGGTCACAGTTACATTCCGAAACTACCTGGTTATGTTTATGCAACAAAACCACATGGTTAAGTGTAGGCAGCAAAACCACCTGGTCAGGTTTAGGCAACAAAATAGCATGGCAAGGTCAGGGTTGGGGGTCTGAGTTAGGTTAGGAATGTGTTGCATATGGGTAGGATTAGGGATTAGATCACATACAACACAGGAAATACGTTAACTACTGTAGCATGTTACACATACTATACTTGGCTATGTAGTGGTCACTTGGAGCATGAAGTCAAAAACATTCAACATCCACATATAAAAATACCTGGATGATCGACTCTGCTTCCACATCATTGGACCCATAAAGAAATTGCATTCGAGACTGCCATCAGCCAAGCTGGCTACTTCCTGTGTTGTACTCTGCTAACTTAAAAGGGTTTAAAATGACTCAATAGTGTGGCTCTTTCTAATCTTAGTCTATGGGGAAAAAAAGTATTTTGGGACGTAATGGTATCACATGACGGCATTGCAATTTCACTGTATGGCTGTTATGGAAATTGGCGTCAAAGCCTGGCACACTATCTAGGAGTTTGGCTGAAAGTTCTTTGTTTGTTTAACCCATTCAATACCCCGTCTGCCCACTCTCTTGGTACGTCTTTGATATTTGTACAACATGACAAGTTTTTTGTCGTGCCATTTCCCCCTCAGCTCCTCTAATCATTAATAGCATCACTTGAGGACACCACGTCACAATGACCGTAAATATTTGTCGTAATATAGCCTGCTTGCACAGTCGACCTATGTGGTTGTTTTTGTTGTTTTTGTTGTTATTGTTTTTTGTTTATTTTTTCAGGGTGGTTTCACACAAAACAGATTTAAGACAATAACGTTTATTTTCTTAAATGCACTCAAGTGCCCCATTTAATGTTGTTAAATTTCACTCATATGGCATCGTTTGATAACGTTTGTGTGTTTTGAGACACTGTAGTCAGTATAATTGTTGTATGCAGACTGTGTATATATTTAATTTTTTTTAAATTTGAAATGTACATTTTGTTCCTTAATTGTAGCAGTTTTATTCAAATTGATTGTATGCATGACGTGCTGGATTAGATAAGATTAATAACAATAATCAGAAACACATTTGTGATCCCTGGAGCTAAATAGGGACTTCTGGGAAGTTTTACTGTGGAAAAAGTTTTCTGTCTGACATTTCAAGGCAATACGGACTTTTAGCACTCACAAATACCCACACGCCTTTAGAACTGGAGATGAAAAACTTGTTTCATTATCAGCTTTGGCATTTTCTGAGCGCTTCATTTGTCATCATTGAGTTTAGGCTGTTTACCTTGTTTTCTTTCTAATCCCCCATGAGCTTCATTTTACTCCTTAAAATAGTGAAACACATCACACAACACACTGATGTGATGTGAGGATGAGGTGTAATGAATTACCGCTGATGATTCTTTTTTTTATTCCTGTCGGTGCAGCCATTTGGTTTGAGCTGTTTGCATTTCCCTTCTCGAGAATGGATCCCATAACAGGTCTGGGACCAGTTTACCAGATTCATCTTTAGTTATTGTCTTTGAGACGTTTATTTTGACTCTAAAATGAAATTCCAAACAGTAGTTCTTCCAGGTATCAACCACTCAGTCCAATGATTGTGAAGCAGCAGAGAGAAAAAGGAGAAGGCGTAAACAGAGGGAGAAGGACAGTCCTTACCTGTCAGGGTGCTGTCTTCTATTGACGGGTTTGAACAAAGCTCAGGGCCAGACTTCAGTGTTTGTTTCATGAATGTACAATTGTTTTAATGAGGCTGTGTTGGAAATTGCAGAACATTATTAATCATCTTTTGTGCACACAGTTTATCGTGGAATGTGTTTGATGTATTGGACGACAGAGTACATAGAATTGTTTGACAATTCGGAAGAACAAGAGGTTGTATCAGAGTGACAGATTTCAAGACAGAAAGGACATGGTGCAAGGATTGCAGCTACAAAAAATGAATAACACAATGAAAGAAGGGAAGAAACAAGGAGAAGAGGGAAAAAAGGATAAAATTAAGACAGAGTTGCAAAGAGGCAGACAGAAGAGAATCAGAGAAGGATAAAGAAATAAAGATGACAGGAGACTCCCTGCTATGCACCCTCACTCACTCTCTCTCTCTCTCTCTCTCTCTCTCTCTCTCTCTCTCTCTCTCACACACACAGACACACACACACACACACACACACACACACACACACACACACACACACAGACACACACACAATCTAATCTGTATGAAGTATCCAGCTTCCCTCTGCTAGACGTTCACAACACTCTTCATTATCTTACCATCTGTACTTGTTTTTCATCTTGCAGTAAGATTGTCTGAGGAGCAAAAGATCAGAAAAAAGATTTATTTTTATTTTTATTTGTTTTATAAAAATATCGTGCAATGAACTTTATAAATAATAATTAGTTTTAGTTTTGAAATGAAGTTAGAATGCTAAATCTAACTTTAAATATATTTAAAAAAAAAAAAAAAGTTTTCTGGTAGTTTTTCAAACAAGTGAGAAATGAGTTGAAATGATCATTTCTCTCATGATGTGGTTAATGTACTGCAGACTGTGACACTGATGGCAGCCAGCATGAAGAATCTTGACTATGTAGCATGAGCATCCTGCAAGGCAAATTGAATCAAGGCTTTTAAATTTGATGCATGAATCAGTGTGTTTAAATCCATTCCACAGAGTCTGTGTTTACCACATGTCTTGGGAATCAAGCTGTTCACACTGTACCAGCTTATATGACGGGGAGCTTTTAACATCAGTTAGACCTGCTGTACTCCTTTTGGTCTCTGTCAGATAGTGCCCACATTTTAAATGTTTAAATATAAACATCCTAATATCCTAATCCTAATAATTGAATCCCTTTATGTCTGTGTAATGACTTTACCATGATTCTGTTCATGTGTGGTGTTTGGTTGCTAACTATTTCTCTCTTTTTTCTTTCTTTCCCTTTATCTCTTCTGGGATGCTGTTTCCTGATCATGTCCATCCTGAACCTTCATCTGTGGATCTTAAAATGCAGGTAAAACACAACTACTTTTTAAGTTAATGACAGTGAGGCTGTGTGTATGAGGGTCTAGTTGTATGTCCATGTGCTGTGTTAAACTAACGGAGGCTTAGTTCTCTGGGCTTCCTCCTACATTGGACTGTGTTGATTTTGACCACTCAGTGCTTGTTTGTGTTATTCCACCTCATGCAGTGACAGCCATATGGTTAGTTTGTGTACTGAATTGCATTTGTCAGGTTCAGCTGCCTTGGTGGCAGAACTGATCACAGCCTAAACTCAAAGATCACGATAACTACTGTACACCAGACCTCAATTTCAAAATGCTAAAATGGTGTGTGTGTGTGTGTGTGTGTGTGTGTGTGTGCGTGCGTGGGTGCGTGTGTGTGCGTGCGTGCGTGCGTGCGTGTGTGTGTGTGTGTGTGTGTGTGTGTGTGTGTGTGTGGGTGTGTGTTTTTGTGTGTGCACGTGTGTGTGTGTGTGTGTGTGTGTGTGTGTGTGTGTTTCCTGCTGTAGGTGGTCTAAAGTCAGAGAAGATGCAGGTCACTGTGACTTTTCATGTGTTGTCAAGAGGTCTTTAGTTTTTCACAGGAGTTTAGCTCATGTAAAACGAGTTGTATAAATGCAGCACTTTCTGTAATAGTAGAGTTATGTCCCACTGGGAAAAAAAAGAAATAATAATAATTAGGGATTGAGACCTCACAGTTTAATTCTAGAATCCACCAACCCCATACTTGGAATAATGCTACATGCGAATGTATTTTTTTGATAGTGGCGGTACCATAACATTTAACAATAATTATAGTTCCAATACAGAGCATCCTAACTCTCTTCCCTTGTTCAGCTTCAACATGTACAATGTAATGAAAAGATACATTTTTCAGCATCACTAAACCACAACACATGAATAAAATACATTGTATATACCACAATACGCCAATGCACATACACCACGCAGCAGTACACCTTGGTAATTCATGATGCAATTATTTAAATGTGGGAACATGCGGTTTGTTTTTAGGAAAGGGATGTTTCGTGCATGCAAGACTAAGAACACACTATCTGTGTGAGGCATTAGCTCACTGACATTGCTACTTTACTAATCTGTAAATGGATTTGTTGACCAGCAGTCATCTGTTGTGGATGAGCCTGGTTTAGAAGTTAGTTTTCTTTGCTGTGCTGTATCCTGATGTCCAGAGAACAGGAGACTGGTCACTATTTGTCCTTACAGAGTTGTAAGTTTGGGACTAACTGGGCTTTGTTACTCCTCTGTTTGTGAAGTTAGCTTGCAGGCTTTGTTCCAGTTGCTGGTGCTAACTT
The DNA here is from genome assembly GCF_008729295.1 of Plectropomus leopardus. NCBI lineage: Eukaryota > Metazoa > Chordata > Actinopteri > Perciformes > Serranidae > Plectropomus > Plectropomus leopardus. The sequence goes on along the minus strand of NC_056467.1, from coordinate 7,291,002 downwards.
ATCTAATCTTCTCTGCAACTAAGAGCAGTTCTGTGTCTGCTTGGAGCAGGCTGCATGTGGAGATCAGAGATAAGCCACAGCTTCCTCTGGCAGTAAAGGTGAGAGGAAGCAGGGAAGAGGTGTAGCAGCCCCAGCTGCATGGTCCTACCTTGTGCGGAGTCCCAATAGGAAGAGGGAGAGAAGTTGAAGAAGCTTGGCTCAATAGGCAGTGTCCTACACAAATCGGCGTGATAAACAGAGAACTGGGCAACTGAGTTCATTTGCAGCTGTTATTTCAAGGGGGCTGAATTTACAGGGAATGTCAGTTTATGCCAAAACAACAAATAATCTGTCCAGTGGTCCCAACATATGGCAGGGTTTCCCTCACACAAATAGATTTTCTAATTTTGGAGCTGGACCATTCATAAGGAGTACTGCTGAAATATACAGTATATACTGTTCTGTTATGCATTTCACTCCTTGGAACACAGGGCATACTCCTTTCAAAGATGAAGTAGCAGAACATCAAGCATAAATTGATGGTCTCATCCTGCATGCACACATAAGATATCATGCTGTTCCTTTAAGATAATTCTGTAGACAGGACTGTTCATAATGTTGGAGTAAAAACAGCCCTTCATGGTTTGGGGGTTGAGATAAGCGAGTGTTTGACAGTGTCAGATAAAGTGTAAGTTGGGCATCAGAAACACAGTTCGATATGGCTGACATGGACAATATAGTCTGTGATCTTAAGCTGGAGGGAGGACTTGGTCTGACAGGAAATGTGGACATGAACAAGCTAACAAGCCTGCAGAGATTCAGCAGGAGAATCCTCAGGAGAACAGCTGAGATCAGTTCAGGAAATTCAGCTGAATCCAAACAGCAAGCTCCAAGACTAAAAAATTAAGCCACACTGAAATGCCAAAAAGTGCAGTTCATCGACTGGCCACTTGAGTCTTGCTTTACATTTTATTAAGGCCCAAAGTTATGCATATTTAAGGTTGGGGCCGCTTGAGTGAGAGGCTGTTTGCAAGGTGATACGATTGGTTGCTGCAGTCTTTGAGTCAGCGCCATCCCTTGCTGCTCCTCAGCTAAAACCTCACGTCCAAATCTGGTTCTTCTGGCTCCAAAAAAACTCAATGGGGCAAAAGCCTAAATGCCAAACTTGAGGCTTCCAAATGGCATTCCACAAACCAATGGATTACATAATTGTAGCTAGGTTTTTATTTGTACAGTCTATGGCTGAATCCAGCAGCTGTATGCAGGAGAGAGAAAGACTGACCCAGGGTGTAGGTGGAGGGAAACATTAAACTCTGACTTTGTGTTCTTGTAAAGATTTGAAAGAAACAGCAAGAACAGAATGAAGGGCCATCAGTTTGTCAGTTTGCTCACTAACTGGAAGGTTACAGACCAGCAGGTCAGCTTCTGCACCACTTTTTCTTTTTCTTTTGAGGCTTCACTGATTTTAACATGACAGTTCCTCATTCACAGCATACAGGACACAGCAGCGACCATGCACAGTTCATTGACAGATACATTTAATACCCACCAAAAGCAATGTGTCAAATGTCAGATCTTTTCTTAAGAAGTTGTCAGTTTGACTTAAATCTAGAGTCAGAAGTTGTTTTGGGACTCAGCTACCTGTGTGTGTTTTTTGCCTCAGAAAGCCAGGAGCCTTTCATGTTGGGTAGCCCCGGGATGTTGCACACTCTGTGGCATTAATAACAGCCTCATCAAAGGTTTGCATCCATGTTGTAGGCAGGCGCACGCACGCACGCATGCACGCACATGCGCTTGCACATGCGCTTGCACACACCCACACCCACCCACCAGTATACACTCTCTCACACCATTTTGAGTTCCTACTCTTTTACTCTGTCTCAAGTAATCCAGTGTGTCCTGCAGACACATTGCAGCCTAAGAAAATGTTATTGAAACTTTAATATGAAGTCATAACTTGATAAGGCAAATTTAATAGTGCTGGGTCTATCAGGAAAAGAAACTGAGTTTTACTTTAAAAGTCAATGAGATGAAAGACAACATGCCGCCGTCGTTTGGGTCTGTGTAAAAGTGCAATTGCCGGTATAAAGGGGGGTCATTATACCGGCCAATATAGTGCAATCTCTTTGTAAAAGCAGCTTAAATTGCTAACTACTCTTAAAATTGTATTAAATGTCAATAATTATGTTAAAGGTGTTATTTAATTTCCCCATGGTGTTTATTATCAGCAATAACTTTTAACACGTCACATGAGAAAGACTTATACAGAATGAAAGACTTGGTAAGCGTGGAGAGAGTCGGGGATATTAAGCCTTGAGCCTCTGTGTTAAAACTGTTGATGTCAGTGAGCGGCATGAAGAATGGTAGTGTGACAGTTTAATAAAGTTAAAAGGTTTCTGCTGTGGAGCTTGAGATCTACACTTTAGGCTGTCATGGTTGGACATCTATCAGAGCTATACAAGACAGAAAGGAGTGGGGGGGTACTATAGAGTCACAGAGAGAGAACGAAGAAACTTCTTACCCTTGAAACATGATCAGTGTGTCAAATGTACAATAGAAATATTTACTCAAACACAAGAGTCCACACAAAGAGGTGTATATCTCCTCCAATATCAAATATTTAATGTCTTCTTTTATTTAGCTATAATTTCTTTCAAATTAGAATACAATTGTTTCCATACTTGACAAAGAATATTTCTGAAACATAATGAGAATTGCATGGCAATGAAAGAGTCAGATGAATATTATATGAGTATTAATTGACCAGACACTTGAGCCAGCTTTATCTGCTGAATTAAGTTTTTGAGAAAACTAGTAAGTGGGTCTTTGTGATAGTTTAAATCCTAAACACTTTTCGCAAAAAGATCATTAAAAAAAGGAAAAAAAAAAACAATATCAAATTTTAAAAGTGCAATTGATGTGTCTCTTCAAAAAAGGCACCAGATATGGATAGAGTACTGATAGAATTGTATTCTTCATTCTGGACACAGATTATTACATCATTTTTTAAATGTTATTCAAAATGCATGGAGGAACCACATTTCCCAAACAACAGAGACACCATGCATTAATCCAAAATTCTATAAATTTCTAAAATACTCAGCAGTACTAAAACTGTGTTTTTTTTCTGCTGCCAGCAGGTGTCAGCTGCTCCAAATGACTGTCACATCTACGTGTGCCACTCGCGTCAAAAAGATTATATGTGAAATTTGGTTGTGCGTATTTACCTGCTGATGCTAGATTGAATATTGATAAGCCTATCTAACCTTTGCGCCAAGTAATTTAAAGCTAGAATTTGATATTAAATTGTTTCTGAATGGGTTGAAAAGACAATTATTGCAACTCTAAATAAGAAACATAACTAGTAGTTGGCTACAAAAATAGCTTGCTATCTGAGCTCACTGGTGGGGTGGAGCAGAGTGTCTAAGTACAAGAACAACACAACCATGAATCAAATGTTCTCAGCAGAGTCATGGAAAACCAGCTGGGTGTCTTGTGCGTTGCTGCCACTGGGATGAGTTCACTAGAAATAGACATAGAAGCTTGTCAGATCAGCAGAGGCAAAGACAGCTTCAAGAGTCATTATACTCAGAGTGCAATTTACCCACTGCAAATTTGCAGTAAGATACATTTCTGCTGGTCAGAGTATCAAGAGGGAAGACTGCTGTATAGATGTGATGAGATCTCAACATTAAAGTCACATTAACCTATGGATATGCATCTGTTATCATTATGATTAGGTCACTATCTCATTACCTGAGTCTTAATGTGAAGGGAGGAATAGAAAGCTATGCATCAGTCCTGGAAATGGTGAGAGAAAGAGTGAGCGTATGAATCTGATTCATTTATCCATTTAATGATTGGGCATGTGTCAAGGGGATGAATCCATGGTAAATTGGTGTCATATATTTTTCAATTAATGATTTGTTAACTGAATGGTTGCATAAAACAGGTTTTGCCGACTGAGATTACACAAATCATATTGTAAAAATAAATGAGAGAAATCATAGGCCCAAGGAATGATCCTTTATTAAATCACTTACCTTTTGCGTTTTGTCTACACTGGCCTTTTTGTAAGTATCAGATGTTCTGATAAGATACATTTGCTCCCTCAATATTTTAGCAACGATAGAGTATGAGATGGGTCTATAACGATTAATCTCAGATAAAGGTCAATACACCCAATGATTATTTGTATTTGACTATATATGAAAATCAAATCAGACTCTATCACTTACCACACAGGTAATAACACCCTGCGACCTGTCCATGTGATACAATCTAATATTTGTCATCCTCATACACAGCATATGTTTCTAACATCCCAATATATCACACATTCACTCTCTGAAACAAGATACAAACGAAGATTGGCATAGGGAATTTGTGTTAACATCCTGATAATTACCAAAATTGTATGAACTTGCATATTTATGTGTTCGTTATCATATTAATAAGGTGCCGCCAGTCCTTATTCAATTTTAGACTGAAAAACAGTGAATTTTTAATAAAGAGTATAAAACTTATATGGGTGGAGGAGCAACAGCATTGCACACACATACACACTCATTTTTCTTTGGTATCATGCCAGTCACCCAGCTGCCAAAAGACTGTTAATTAGCCGGTGGTGTCTGTTGACTCCTGACAGTAATGCATTGTGTTTGTGCCTTGCATTGTTAGTATGTAGTGCATTAATTCAAATTTTCTCAGTCCTGTGTTGAGACCAACATGGCATTGGTGTCACATATCTGCTGTCACTGTCCCACACACTCAGACACACACAAGGTTGGCTACAGTTGTTCAGTGTGTTCAGGTGTAGTAATTGGATGTCATGTAAGAAGAGTAGGGAAGCGAGAGTGAACACGCACACTAAAATGTAAATGGGATAAACTTTTTTCCGCCAACTGAAGTCTGTTTCATCTGAACTTGGCTCTTCTTCAAACAAAATTCTAGCTTTACCCTGGCACAACGCCTCACAGTATGTCTGCATTTCATGAATATAAAGAATTGACAGAACCACTGATTTAACGATGAACAGAGTCTAATCTCTACGGTGTCATACTGATATGCAAAAGCCATATTCATGAAGTTGTTGGACAATTTATCCCATGAAAATGTCTGAAATATGCCAAATCTGTCTATAAGAGGAGGCCAGTCTCTTTAATTAATGTCCAGACTAAAATATATCAGCTACTGCATTGACTTCCATGCAGTATTGTACATGATTCATGTTCCCGGAGAATGACTTTGGTGTTCCCTTAACTTTTCTAGTGTGCAAGTTAGACAAGTTTTCACTCCTCCAATAAATTACACTCAGTGGCTGTCTCATTAGGTAAGGTAAACATCTGCTCATTAAGGCAGATATCTCATCAGGCAACTGGATGGCAGTGTTTCAGTGCATGCAGAATTGGTCACGAGGTCCAGTTGTTGTTCTTACCAGACAGCAAAATGGGAGGGACCTGTGCTTTCGTGACTTTGACCATGGGATCCTTGTTGGTGCCAGACAGGGTGGTTTGAGTGTCTTGGGAACTGCTTATGTCCTGTTATTTTCACCTACTTTTGTTAAAGAATATCGGATTAACCAAAAAAAAAAAAAAAATCTAGTGAGCCAAACCAATTCACCATTTATGTCAGAAGAGAATGGCCAAACTGGTTCAAGCTGACAAGAAGACAAAAAACAGGCATCTTTGTACCTACAACACGTCAAAACTTGGTGTGGATGGGCTTTATAGCAGCAGCAGTACGCATGGGTTCTAAGTTTGTCAGCTACAAGCTGGAAAAGCTTTGCTTGGTCAAATCTTGACTTGTTCTCGGCTACAAGCAGATGGTAGAGTCTAAACTTGTCATATTTTCCATGTATCAGTGGTTCAGTCATGAGGTAGGGGCATAATGAATGAAAGGTGTACCTAATAAAGTGGCCACTGAGTGTATCTCTATATGTATGAGACAGATTAACACAAAATTGTGTACAAACATCCATGGTTTCTATATTATTTATCCTACTGAACTGGTTGACCAATGTTCTTTTATATAGCGCTAAATACCTGTAAAAAAAATCCCATCAGCCTTGTGCTTTGTGTTTAGTGCCAACAAGCATATGCTAACATGCTAAGGCGCTAAACTACGATGGTGAACATGGTGAACGTTATGCCTGCTAAACATCAGTGTGGGCATCATCATAGTACGCATGTCTGTACACTGATGTTGGCATTCAGCTCAAAGCACTATTTTGTAGACTGTCATAATGTTCAGATAAGACAAACCTAAGATGTAATATTAACATCTTGATGGTTGAGCTTCTCCCTCAGGCATTTCTTGCATATTTTTGTATTCCCACAGTGGACTCTTTTGAGAACTTTTTGTGATGTTTATAGTGGGACCTTCTTCTGTCTTTGGAGATTTCAGATCATAGCTACAATTCAGATAAACTGAACTTTTTAACAACTGAATATTCACATAATTTATTTCCTTTTTGCAGTTTTCAATGACAAACTACTGTTCTCTACACCAGAGAGGTCACATGCATTAGTTAACATGGAAGAGTTATAAAAAAAAATATATATATATATATATTCAAACTCATAAATCAAACTCTACTTTAAAGCCTTTTCATCTGTTGTTGTGGAAAAATACTTTGCCTAAAACAACTCTCTTTTTTTTAAATGAAATCCACTTGGGAAAACAGTTGTCATGTCTCTTACTAGTGTATATATATATTGTCTCGGGGAGGATAACTTCAAATTTTGAAAAGTTACACAGAGCAGAAAGAAAGAAGAATGAGTGAGTGCAGGAAAGGGAGCAAGGGCAGCATTATGGAATCAGATGGCTCAGGCCTGAAGTCAGCTTTTTTGTGCCATATGATCAGTTTTGAGCTTGCACTGTTTAGCAAACAGTCATGCATTTACTCTAAGAACACTTCAATGCAATACAACAATATTTGAATATACTTAATGCCCATGCCATTTACATTTCTTGTATTCAATGATGATTTCTGGCACCAACACTGGAGAATAAACAAAGGACAACAGAAAGTACTTTACTTAGAATAAACTTAGAATTAATATATTTCCAGTTCTTATGATCTTTCCAGAACATTATCAACTATAGATTTGGAACGTGTGGTTCTCTTCATTCATTTGTTAGAGATTTCTCTTTTGGTTCGGCTTGTCACCCTAAAAGTGAGTGTGTATATGTTTTTAATGCAAAACTGGTCAGGATGGATTAAGAAGTGGATATGGGGAAAGATCAATTGTGAGAGCAGTTTTTTTTTTTTTTTTTTAAAGTGCAAATGGAACAAAACTGGGACTAAATCAACTATCAATTTATGAAGCAAAACTAAAGAAATTAAAATCCATAGTAGGGCAGAATAGAAGAGAACTCTGATAACTGCCCCTCTACTGTAGTGAATGAGCCATATTATGCAAGTTTTGTCTTAACAGCAGTGAACTGGTGTTTGTGCTGTACTACTCCACTGTCTCTATCCATGGTACTACACGCGTTGTTAAGCAAAACTGGGGTCATGGAGGCCATTGTCAGCTGCCTTGTCAAAGTTAATTGTGACCAATGCTGTCCCAGTGCAGTGAGCTGGAAGCAATCCAGAGTTTTATTTCCCAAAGAGATCCTTGGTAGGTCTGTAGAGTTTTGTATTTCTAAAAGGGAGCATGGGAGTAATTATCAAAACTGAGTCTTAAAGTGAATTCAGAAAAATCACAATGCAAATTTTACCTTGCACTACTCGCCAGATATGGCTGGCACAACAGTAGTTTGCTGCAAGTGTTTACAGTTGTGCTAACTGAAGGGAAGGCAGCGAATGCTAATGGTAATGCAAACTTTTTTATGTCAAATTAGCTGGAATCAATAACAAATCCACATTTTCAAAATACCATTATTACTTTGCTCACTTTTCTCTAAACCCCCTCTTTATTTGTATTGTGTCTGTACAATACAGATGTAGAGTGATGGTGCTCCAAGTTCACACAGACCACAGCAGTAAGTTAGTCCTCCATTTTTGATGCTCAGTGACTTCAGACACACCTAGACACCCTGGCTGCCATATGAGGTTGTGTTTAGGGTATTTAGCCAAATTGTAATGTCCATGTTTACATACTCAAAATGACAATGCTAAGAGGTTACTGTTTAGTAGGCATGATATTTATGATTCGGTCACCAATATTTGACATTTCACTCAAAAGAACAAATGCCAACCTTGTGGTGGTACTAGTGCATACATCAGGGGATCACTAGAGAGAGTAGGATTCATTCTCTTGGAAGTCTAGTGGACCAGCTAACCAACACATCATCATTTCCATCCCCTCACTCACACTCCCAACATGGCTATGAACACAGTTTTTCAGTGGGATATTTTTGAACAGAATTGTGTGAGAAATGGGCATATACAGGATTTGATTTTGCAGATCAAATCCTCCTCAGCAATGTCAAGTCTCTGGACACAGATCTGTGATCGGACAGTCATCCAACTGCAGGTTTTTTGATGAGGTTGAATGTGTGCCCTGCAATGTTTGTCGCATCTTGTTTTAAGTGCAGACAATCAAGGAGACTCCAACTCAGCTGCATATTGTTATGCAAGACAGAATCAACAAGAGAGGCAGGATCAGGCTCAGGCAGCCGGTATATATCCTATACTATACAAAGCAGCTCCATGGAGTATAAAAGTTTAAATCTCAGAGCAAGGAGGAAGAACAGAGGTGAACTGATAGGCGTTTGAAGCAGCAACAAACATGGAATCACAGCCAACACACTGGCTGCCACTTGGCTATTCTTACTGCACTTGGCTGTTTTACTCAGTTTTCCAGCCAAACTTGAAATCTGGCTGAGAACCAAATCTGGGCCCTCTGCAAGGCCGGTAAAAAAAAAAAAAAAGTTGTACCACTGAACCATGAATGCTATGTTGTAATTAAATGGACAGGTGGCTTTATTCTCTAGTGATATGATGAAGATTGAAAGGATATTGCATAATCAAGAATGAAACCTAGAGGTTTCATAAATTGCAGGCAAGAATTCTGCTGCTGAAGCGAACAGTCTGTGCTACGGTTGAATAGACAGGCTGTGTTGATAAGTCCACAGGAGGCTTATGGCCTATAGTGTGCTTGCAGCTGCAGTCTTATGCTGCTGGAGTCTTCGTCACCAGGGCCTTCAGGGCTCTGAAACAAACAGCCAGAGGAAACCAGGCAAACTAAGTCAGTACCATGTCTTAAATCAGCTCTCAGAGCATACTTTTTTTTCAATTGAAAATAGGGTAAAGTAGTCTGATGGAAGTTACAGTGGGTGTTAGTGAGATAAAATGCCTTGAGCAGGGTAGAGGAATAGTCTTGTCTTGGGGTTTTCTGTCAAGCCATTCCAAGGAAAGTCTAGAGTTGAAGAGAGACTGACTGGGGGTCTTGGAGGTGTAGGTGTTGACTATTATATATGCCCTCCTTGATTCCCACATGCTTTATACATTATTATTATTTTCTGGATTACTAGACAGAAAGTATTTCCTTTTATTGCATATTAGCTGGTTGTTATGGTGATGCTCATATCTGACATCATTATTTTTGCACAACAAAATGTCAAACAGTTGGCGGAAAGACGCAGACCCTGAAAATAATCTCATGACGGCGTCATTGAATCTGTCGGGTTCGGTGGTTAGACATTATTTTTAGATCCCTGAATGTGTATAAGACAACATCAGTGAATACTTAAAAGGCCCACAAATCAATGCCGTGTCACGATTAATGCATAAAAGCATGCATTCTGCATGCCAGGGCAGAAGTCATTTGCATTTAATCCAGTGGACTGATGGCCATTGCAGGTTTGTCTCCAACATGAACAAAGACTTGACTGTTTTTTTGTAATCAACTCTCTCATCTTCTCTGACTTTGACAGCAAACTGTATTTTTCATCATGCTGTTTTGAAGGGATTCAATCTAACCTTTGCTTTGTTTCTGTCTTTGTATTGCTGTTGGCACATCATAATGAACATCATGTTCTTTTTGCTTTGGGCAAAAAAATACAAATGAGTAGTGTGATGGAAACAGGCAGGGGATGTGAATTAACTTTCCAAACACAGTTTACTTGCATCAGAAGCTCAAGAGAAACTCGAAAGAAACACACACACACACACACACACACACACACACACACACACACACACACACACACACACACACACACACACACACACAGTGGCACACACAGTGCAGATTGAATTAACACTTACATATCCACCTCAAAGTGCTTGTTATGTTGGGTTTGGAGTAGACTTGTTTGATACAGATTGAGTGTTTCAGTAATTTAGATGTTTGTATTGATTATTTTATTCGTAAAATGTATAGTTACACACATACAGAGCACAGTGTGTGGGATGGGCTTGACCTTGCATGCCAGTCTGTGAATGCCATCAGCCAAAGTTTACATAAGTTGGTATGTCATATTAGAATGAGTCACATAATTAACCCTGGTTGTGATAATGTAACATTCCGCTGCACTGTCTCTGTGGGAAGATATTTTTTCATCTATCACAAATGATTTGAAGGCTACATTTTTTTATTTTATGACTATGCTGGTATTGTCACTAACCTTGACTTTTGTAGATGACAGTCTTACATTTGCAAATCTTTTAGCCAGGATGAAATAATCTTATAATAATCTTGAACCTTTCTTCATTTTTTTGCCTTTGCTTTGCTTTTTTCAGCATTTTTTTTTCGTCTTATTGGCAATAAGGAAAAATCACATTTAGAAGCCTTGTTTATGTGTTTTATGAAAGGGTTGTCACCTTGGAAAAGATTGCTTTTTTTTTTTTGTTTCTTTTTTCCCCACAAATATTTCTCCATCTTCCAAACATTTAGCCTCAGACTCAATATACTATTTTAGAGATAGAGTGGGTAGAGATGGGTGTTCCAGGGTCAGGAATCTCTGAAGACTCCCATGTGCTCAGCAGTCCAGAATATGCCATGGATTTTGTTTTATTTTATGTTATGTTGTTCTAAAGAGGGGACGGTAGTTGCATTCTGTGTTATTGTGTCAGAAAGTCAAAGTGTTGTTTTTGTTTTCCCTGTATATCTGAGTCTGGACCCTTCAAAATATTTTGAACTTTGAAGTTTTTCAGTTTTTGAAATATTTGGCATTTATGCACCTCTCAAGCAACAAGGATGCAGACCATGCTAACAGGATGTGCAGCTAGTATGTAGGAGTGAGGCAAATTATGCTTCATTATCCTTAAAGAAAACCCTGAGGTTTTCGTCTACCTAATGCCCACAACTTTACTTAATATACTTACCATTATGGTAGGTGTATTATTTTTGCTTTAAACTAAGTAAAATCCTCAAACTTGCATATATATATCTTGCATCACAGCATTAGCACAAATACTGTAAGAATTAAACTGGAACCCCAGAGCCAACAAAAACTTCTCCTCTGTACTCTGTGAGGTATCAGCAGAAGCTCAATATTTACAGAATGTGTCAGCGACAGTAAGTATGCAAAAGAGCGGGTGTCAGCATCAGCCCAGTCAAGTCAGCTCAAGTTATGAATATTGGGTTTGAATGGCTACGTTATCTCAGCAGCAAGCTACAATAAGTCCAGAAGGGCAACCATGTATCAGCCATTGAACACCTGTGTGAAAGTAAGATGATGAATAAATTAATATGATTATCATTTAAATGAGAAAGCAAACTATTTTGGAACATTTAGGCTTATCATTTTAGAATATTGTGACTTTTCTTGCCGCCTGCTACATGGAGTTTGGTATGAATGAGCCTCTTTAGATACTTTTTTGGCTACTGACTTTGATTTTACTTTTGTAAACCATGAAAGCAACATATTGTAATTCCTAATTGAGGTTTTATACCCCTTTTAAGTTGTAATCATTGCATGTCAATCACTGGCAGCTAGTTTAGTAATACAAGCCAAGTGGAAGGAGGAGGTGAGGGCCTTTATCAGTATCAGACAGAGTGGGTACACGCCAAACTTACTCTCTGTTGGATGGATGGAGAGGGGCAAAGCAGTCTTTCTATTTGTTTTTTTATTATTATTATTTTAAAAGAATTATTATTAAATTATTATTAATACCACTGACAAGTCCACTGAAACTAATCAAAACAACAACAAACAAACAAATTGCATTATTAGAGGCTACATATGTCCTGTTAGTAAAACCAAGAATGTCCCATCTGTCCTACATCTGCTTCATGTGGGACTGAAACATTTGATGGATCTATAGTCCAACCATGTTTAAAATATGCTGTGGCCTCAGTGTTCCCTGGACTGAAGTTCTGTTTTCAGAACTAAAGCTGTTTCCTCACAGTGTTAGTTGTGGTTAAGGAGTTGTGCAAACACCTATCTGGTTATTGCCAGTTACATATGAATCAGTAATAATAGCATCAAGGCACAACCACACATCAAAGTAATGAATGAACTGAGGGGACAGACAGAGAAAAATAAATGCTTTCTGTTTATTTATTTATCTTTTTACCTTTATATGTTATAGAGGGACAATGTACATTAATGAACATTTTAAAAATAAAATGTAAATGCACCCAATTGTAGCCAAAGGCTCATTTCGATTGGCAGTCCTCCTACCAGAAGGAACATGGCAAAGTGACCTGGTAATAATCCCCAAAGGGATGTGAAAATTAGGTGTGAAAACATGAATCAATAAGGGCTCAGTTTTGTAGAGGAGCCTGCTCTGTGCATTGATTTTCCTATTAGGCTGTATTTGTCAATCAGCATATACACACAATATGCACTATACATAACATGTATATACAGAATGATCTCTGTAGTTTTAACTGGACTGTTGTGAACGCACACTGCTCTCACCGATGACCAGACTACAGCAAATAATAAAAAAGTTCAGCGAGCAACAGCTTCTCCAGCTCTCCTGGCAGTGTAATAAATCTACTGTCAGGATTTCTTGAAGTAAAACACCACATTTGTATGCACACAGATTACTGGCTTTCTCTAGTGAGACCAAGCAGCCCCCCCCCCCATTTTGAACTGAAAAAGATACATTTGCACCACATACCAGGCAAAGGAGCTATAAATCCTCTAGTAGACCAGTATATTGAGGAAATCACTTTAACATTCAAGCACCCATTCATCATATTTTAATAACATGTCAGGTGGCATAATATGAGTGGGGGGATATGTCAATGGTGTGCTCAGTGTATATGATTACAGGAAATAATACGCATAAGCTGTCTTAAGTTCAGTCAAGTACGAAGAGTGGAGTGTTTTCTGTGCATACAGTGTTGACTGATCAAGTGGCAGTTTTACTATAGCTGCAGCTGTAGATGATTATTTCTTGCTCTACGCTGTACAGGGCTCTAGCCTGTGACCATTTTGGCAATATATTGAATGTATTTTAGGTTTTGCAGCTTGTTCAACGTGCAGTATATAAACTGACTGTATTATGACCATCGAGTTTAAATTGTCAAGTCATTTTCATAAGCCACCAATGTTTGGGTTCCCTCACTCTGTCCTACGACTCTCTCTCTTTCACAGACACACACACAAAGCAGGGCTTTTGCAAGGCTCCAGACCATGAGTTTTTTGTCAAATTTTGCTACCATGGAGCACGACTTCAATTTGCAAATACTATTTTCTGAACTGGAGAACTGTTAGTTTATTTCTGTCTCACAGTGAATCACTCATTAAGTTTGATGACGCTGTGGTAACAGTCTAACGTAATGAGTGGTAGCAGTGGCAGTGTGAGCAGGTGAGGTGTGTGGTTGTATTTGCAGAGCTCCGATCCCGATGATTTAGTCATGTTTTGCGACAGCGAAGCACCAGTGCGACTTGGAAATCTTTGCAATATATGAACTGGAGCGCAGTTAATGTGTTTCCTGCTCACAGTGAATGAATCCTCATGATTAGAGGCACTGTGTTATCTGATTAACAGTCTGCTAACATCCAACTGTTGACTGGAAGCTTCGAGTCAACAGCAAAAACACTGACTCTTCTGGCCTGAGACGAGCCAAGTCCTTCAAAAAATAGCACTGTGGTTCCCACTTTGATCTATTCAGGTATAACAATACTTTTTTTTAAAAAATGTCATTATAAGAATATTTTATTTAACTTTAGCATTAGTTTAAAGGACATTTCAAAATATCAAGATATATATCATGTATCACAATATAACCTTAACATATGACAATATTATTTTAAAGCCATATCATCTGGCCCTATGTGCAACCAAAAATCTGTGATCTGTGACTCAACATTTTCATTGGTTGCACCAGTGTGCCTGACATTACATGTATGCATTAAAGGCAGAACTGAAGTGAGTTCCCCTTGGGAAACTTTTAGCCATATGTTGTTAGCAACAGATGCTAAGGTTAGCACAACAAGCTATGGCAAGCAAAAATGAAACAGAGGAGCTGAAAGACCTTTTGGCAGGTTACTGGCTATGAATTTGTGAATTTGAGGATAGCAAAGGAATGACCCGCCCTACTCTACTTATGACTTATGGTTAATATTTGTTGACTTTGTTCGATGGGTTGATCTGATTAAGGCAATAGGAGTGGGATTGATTACGATTAGGGTGAGAATGTCAGGCTAAGCCAATCAGAAGAAGAATGAGGCAGTTTATGGTGGGCTACAACAGAGAAAGAGTTGTGTATAAGACAAGGATAGTGTGTCAGCGTTGCTACACTGTCGAGTATGTGCATGTAAGTATGTGAGTGTTTGGAATGTTGCTTACTTTTTTACAATGAAAACAGTTTACTAAGGTTGCCAGAGGGCAGAATGCTAAAAGTCCCCAGCACAGACTGCATGGTCCCCAGCATGAGGGTGTTGTCTGCCTTTGACACTTGCCCCGCTGTCTTTTCAAATAAATGAAACGAAACGGATCCTTATGTCGCTACACATGTTTTTCTTTTTTTTTTTTTTTTCCCAGTTGTACAAAACTCGCAAACAATATGTGACTCCAAAACCGGGATATGAACCAAACTGTGACTATGACTCAGGTTAACAAACTACCAGTGAGGGTTTAAAGGAACTGAAAAGTAATGCATAAAATGTATTATTGCAGCTCCATGGTGAAATGTGCCCAAATGAAAAAGTTAGGCATACCGTTGTAATACCAACCAATGTAAAATGTTAGTCTGGAGCACTCCTGTATGACACACATTTATGCTTTTAGCAAACAGTGAGCATGCTTTCAGCATTGCCTACAGACAGAGCTTTCCCTGGAGTAAAGTTTAAGGCAAAAATGAAAGGTAGAAAATATTTCTTAACAAAGAAAAGGGGATGAATGCAAATAGCAGTCACAAAGCCGTACACTATGAAGAAAAGTTCTTCTTAACGTGTTTTAGTATCGATGTGTAATGGCGGGATGGAGTCAAACTACTTTATATTCTGTACTTAATGTACGTATATGTATGTAATTCAAAACTATACTGAGTACAGTCCTCAGAAAGCAGATGTTTTCAATAGCTCTTCCCATCACTGCAGCATAAATGGGATCTCCCTTATGCTGAAACATCATCTGCTCTGCCTGAATTTAGTTCATATTGCAAAGTAATTACTGAAGTAGGATCTCAGTTGTGCCAAAAATATACTAAGTGGATTGGGCGTTTTCAAACACAACGGGGAATTAAAATCTGGAGAGCGGGAACATGAGATCATGTGCACTGAGCCGTAGCTTTGGTCCAAAATACACTCGAGTGGAACAGAAGTCTTTTGCCTCCATCCTCCTCCTCCTCTGCCTCGCCAGTGACCTTGTTAACCCAGCCACACTCCACTACCCGCAACACAGGCCAGGGAAATTACAGGCAGTTGCTGCTTTGACCTTTATATTAAAAGGGATGATTCCCTCACTTACGTGGGTGCCTGAGACCAACCCATTCTCACATCCAACACCAATGCTTGGTCAGTGGGGCTGGGCATCTGATACCAATGCACTGAGGCATCCTTTGGTGACAGCATGAGGCCACGTCATTATTTGATGGTACACCAGCTCATCCATTATCCCACTCTTTTACTAGCTTCAGTGCATTTAAAAAAAAAAAAAAAAACATAAAAGAGAGATGATAAAAGAGAGACTGGGTATGTACTCAAATAACTTTTTCCTAAGAGAGGAGCTGCTTTTGAATGCTCTTTGGAAGTTGTTTTATTTATGGGAAACTGTCCCATGACAGAAATTTGGATTGTAACTTCTGAACTTGACATGGATTTAATGCTGTATGCACTGCACAATAAATTCTATCACATCATATCCTGCCTGCTTCAGATGTGTAGTAACACATCTGAAGCTACTACTACTGTTACTACAGAGTATTTTTGAGACTCCAGTGGTTTTGACAAAGGTGTTTTTGACAAACTGTTGACCGAAGTTCCAGACCCTTTTTCTTGGCCCAGTTTGAGATAATAGCCACAGCAGTAACGGGACTGACCAAGTGTTGCTCTGTATAGGAAATCAAACAATGTGCAATACATTGTTGGTTGATAATATCTTTTACAAATGTTTGCTGTGTTGAAAAGACTTCTCCTCAGGAGAACTATAAAGTTCCCTGGACTTACTGCATGTAGAACCTTTTAAGTGCTCAGCATCTGTCTCCTTTTTTTTTATTTTTTTATTTTTTTATTTTTTTTTTTTTAATGCTGTAATGATTCCTGTTCAGTTTAACTCTGGTTTCAGAACAATTTTTATGCCTGCAAATTTTGACTTGATTGTGATTCACACATTCACCAAACTGCAGGTGACTGTGAGCAAATGACATACAACAGCTGTGGCCAATGGATTTTACTTTTATGGTGATGCTAGTCAGCGCTGAGAGATCCATCCAAGATGATGCGAGCACTGTGAAACGCTGGGGATTTTCTGCCTGTGACTTTGAGCCTCTGCTGCCTCTTTCTCTAAATGCCGGGGATTGTGACTGCCTTCCATCCTCTGCAGTGTAGCAGCTGAAACACAAAATACTGTGGAGGTTAATGTGTTAGATGCATCATATTTTTATCAGGACAGTACAAAGTGCTGCGATATCAGTCAGTGAACCTTAGGCTTTCCTACACTTAAATATTGTTTTCATATATCAGCACATTACAAGGTATCCTTGAAATAATGGAGAAGGTACAAATTGTTTTTTTCCTTGTCAAGTCCATTATTTAGTGAAAATGACAGCATCAGTTGCTCCAGCCAGTTGTCCAGAACAGCATACGTTTATATTCAAGTGGCAGGCAAAGTAATTATGGCTGAAGTAAAGGAGGGAGGAAGTTGACGTAATATAGAGCAACAAAGTCAATGTAACATCAAGACTTTGAACAGGATATTGATGTTCCTTCCCGTTTCCAACCGACAGTTCACCTTTTTTATTTATTTTAGGCAAGTGCTGATGAAGATTCCCCACTCTAAGTAAAGAAGTAATTTGAATTTAAACTTCAATATTTCCTTAACTTTAGCAAAGTTCTTATCTTAACCCAAAAAACATTTTTTTCCCTTAAACTTTATTTGTTTTTTTTAATCTAATCCTAACCCATACTAACCAATGTGTTGTCGCACAATAGAACTGATTTATTTTTTTAACAGTGATTTGTAACTGTTTTGAAAGACACAGACAAATAATGCCATTCTGCTGATAGGGGCTTCGATTCAGATAGTATTTCTGTGTCACTGTAGAGGGCTTGGACAAATGACAAATTTTGTCATTTAATTTGTGAGAGTTGAGATATACATATATATATATAAAGATAATATATATAATATATATTTTTTTTTTTTTTTTTTTTTTTTATAACCACAGTACAGCAGGATGCCTCAGAGTGTATTGTTGCAATTAATTCATGGCCACATGGTACAAAGCCAACCTCCAATACTGTTTAGCATTTCCATTTCTAGATAACAACTAGATTTGTCAACAGTCTGTATATGAAATGTGCCTGGGCCTCTGGAGATTGCACCGTGGGCCAGCCCATATGGTTGACTATGCTCATCCTGATTTAAAGCGCAGTGTGCATGTAAACTACAGCTTTGAGAGGCAAATGTGTGGGTGGATAGAATGACCAAAAATGACCAACATGAGTTATCAAGCCATGTCCATGTCACCTACTAGTGGCACGACATCTATACCTAATCCATTCCAAGTCAGATGAAACCAAATAAAATGTCAAAGAGAGTGGAATCTGATGCATTTTACTGGGATCTAATGAGGGCTGGGCGATTAATCTATTTTATTGATTAAATTGAATTTCTGGTATTTAACAATTTTTCAAAGGCACGGTCTCGTCAGGTGGAAATGGTTCAGTTTTATGGTGTCGGATCTCAAACAGACCACCGTCCGCTGCAAAGTTTGTTTAAAGGCTGCTGCAACTAAAGGCAGCAGCACGCTCGATTTATTGCAACATCTCAAACAGATGCATGCAGCTGAGTGGGAGAAATGTGTCTCACTCCGAGATGCACAAGAACACGTCAGCCCACAAACACCCCTGAAAAGCAGATGACATTAGTGGAATCTTTTTCCCATTGTGTCCCGTATGACAGGAAAGCGACCCGCTGCAAAGCGCAGTGTGCTGCATATCACTAAAGATATGAAATAAATAAGTTCATGAAAAATATGTTGCGTGAAATTAGTGCAGCCCTCAGTGTAAATGTAAACAACTCCTACTCCTCTTGAACTGCAAAGTGCATTTTTAAAGACAAGTTTGCAGCTTGCACTTTAAACCCAAAAGGGAAATTCAGTTCACTTTGTTAAGAGAAGGGAAAATCAGTTTGCCCTTTAATTTGTATTGCTAAAATAAAAGCAAACATTGTTTTGAATAATTTCTTTGTCATTTGTAGTTTGTTTTTAAGAAGGAAAAAAAAAATCAATTCAAATTGGAAGTCTGACATTTAAATTTTTAGGCCAAATCACCCCAACCATAGATCTAATAGTCTCACTTTTATTTTTGAAATATAATTATACATTGATTTGATGACAGAGAACTTAAAATGCAGCTCAGTTTGCTACTGTGAACAGATAAAGATTTAGGCATATACATAAACATAACTGAAAATGTTGGTCTGTAACTGTATCATTTTGCCTTTTCATTACAGTGGATAATATACTGATATTTTTTTCAGCCGGTAAGTGGTTATTTCCTATTGAGCATTACTGCAATCACACAGGTAGCAGTGCAGTTCAACCTATTTTATCTTCCTCTAACAAGCCCGACTGCTAATTCATCATCACTACCGTGTTTGGAAGAGCTCTTTAAGAGCAAACTGATTAGAGGAAATAAATGAGAACATCCCCCATTATAAAAACACAAGTCAATTTGTCTCCATAAACATTCCATTGGTGATGTGAATAAACTCTCTCTATGAGTAAAGTAAGATAAATGATGGCATGATTCATTAGAGTGCATATGCTTTTTTTTCCCCTCTACTACCACCACCTCTTTTGCACAGAAAGCCATCAGGAGAGCAAGGTGCTTGGAATGCAGCTGTCTATTAAAACATAGCACCAGGTGGACTTTGCCAGAGTAAAGTGCTAAAAGTTGAGAATGGTTCAAAATCCCCAAGTGGTGTCAACTGCTTTATTTTTCATCTGGCAAGTCACAGAAAAAGGCTGGTTTCTAAGTTTTCTGCAAAAACAAACAAATCAGAAGTTTTTCCGGAGTAACCCAGTCGGATTGAGACCTTTGACCCCATGTTTCATTTCTGGCGGATGCATATTTCATGGTTCATACTTTTGGCTGGCAGATCGTCTTTAGGGGATCTCTTATACACAAACACACACATACCATCCCAAACCACTGAGGGATAGCAAGGTAGTGTCAGTGTGTCAGCCTGTATTTTTGCCATTTAGCTCCTCTCCAAGGAAATGAATGATTTTCACAGTTCATAGTTCTACTTCATGAAGATGGCAGGAAAAGTGTACTCGTGTTTCTTTCTCTGGCTGCGTGGTATTGAAGCAGTTTTTTTTTTTTGTTTTTTGTTTTTTGTTTTTTTTAAGCTGCAAAGGATTCAGGCTTTTCATATTGACAGATACAATGCATATGGCAGCACTTTTTTCCCCCGTACTCACATCTGGAAATTATCATTTATGTGTCAACAACAATATGAATGTTTTCTCTGTTTTGTAGGCATAGCTGTATTTTAGCAGTTGGCTAGCGAACCACCAGGGGTGAAAAGGGTACCAATTAGAGTTGGAGTAGGGAAAGTATCGATTAGTCTGAGGCCCCATCTAACTTTAATTGCCCCTTAAAGTGGCAGCAGATACAAGCCTATGTGATATAAATAAACCAATGGTGTCTCTGCACACCTCGGAGATTTCTGACCTGCATAAGTTGCCCGTCCAGTCTGGCAGCCCGCCTGCAGTAGCAGTCTAATAGTAACAGCAGCTGATGGAGGTGGGAGGGGAAAATAATATGTATGCGAAGCCAGAGTCTCTCACCCATCATCCCTAACACTTCGTCAGTGGCCCTCAGTATCAGCACCAAGGCTCCCTTTAGTGTCTGGGGCTTGGAGAGTACCACAAAGACGCATACAAATAAATAAATAAATTAAAAAATATATATATAAATTATTCATTTATTTGTTTATTTTTTAACCAAGACCAACCAAAACCAGGTACTTTAAGCCAGCCAAGCTTAACAACCAAGTGTTGTTAAAATGTAAAGCTCTATGTCTATTACATAATAATGTACAAATGTAACATATCTGTGGTTTTTGCAGAAAGACTCACCAGGCTTCTCTTCAAAAGACGCCATAATTAGGTGGTGAATGGGTCAAACAAATTACAGGACTTTCATCCAGGAGACAACTCTCTGTGTCCCATCTGACATAACATCATTTATGTTCATTAACCAGGGGCTTTATATTGATATTAAAAAGTAGAAAAATAATACACCTCACTAAGCAAAATGGAGAGTGTGGATCATGACTTTCTCGCAGATGCAGATCAACACCATAATCACTAGCGTACAAGTAAACGTAGCATTTAAATCATTACCAGTACTGTAGTATTTATATTATGACTAGATGATAGATAGATGGATGGATGGATGGATAGCCATAAAGTGATGCACTCGTAATTCACTAACTCAACAATGTCGATTTAGGATTGAGTTACTCTTTAAGATGATAAAAGTACCCCACAGGATTACCGGTAAGCATCTAACACTTCCATCTCAGATATTAATTAAATGTCATCACAGCCTATTTGAGATCCCAGATGTTTCACTGCGGGATGATGATGTGATGATAATGACTTCAGATTTTTCCTCTGCCTGTCCTCCCTGAAGCTTGATTTAAGGATTTCCCTGGCAAGCTGGTGCTGTAGTGAGGTGGAGAATTTCCATGATTATCAGGTTAGCACGGTCAAGGTTTCGACATTACAATTATCAATTATATGACAGAGACACTGGCCATGGTTGCGTGAGACTATTTTACCATCTGAGTGTAATCAAACCAAGTGCCAACCATTGATGTATTACATGAACATTAAACAAAATTATTGGAATAGGTGCCCCGTTCATATATTTCACAGAAAGTATTTAGAGAATAAAAATATTGAACCCAGCAATCCACCACAGGTAATCATTTGAAAAGATAGATTTGCAGGAAACGCCTGCTATCATCGGGCCAATCAGAAAAAAAAGAAAAAACAAATATATATATAATGAAAAAAGTGATGTTTAATAGGAGAACATCTTTGACTTTGGACATGTCTTGTTTATTCACTCCAAAAGTGATCAAAAACAACATTTCTATGAGATATGTTTAGTCTATAGTCCAGAATGAGCCTATTTATTTATATGTTAAGTGTTTACATGTTCTCTTTGGGTTCTCACTCAGACTATTGGTGGGAGAAAAAAAATGAGTCCTTATGGGCACATAAATACAGAAAAAAAAGAGGTAAACAGAAGGGTGATTTCAGTAAGCTTGTAATTTTCCTTGAAAACACTATCGTGTTAGACGTTTTATGATCACAGTCCCAAAGCACTAATGGTTTGACTGCTGTGTTTTAGTAAAGTAGGACACATAGTCCTTTCTTAGATTTGTACAGCCCACAGCCATGCTAAAGAATGAAACAATCACAATCTGCATTCGCCTTTTGATGAATGCAATTATGTGCCTGCTCCAAATGCCTTCAGGTCTGCGTGGAGCTGCTGGTGTGATGCATTTTGTTTATCGCTGTTTACTTTGAAACTGGGAATGTTTTGAGCTGATTGGATGAATGAGATACACAAAGCTGCATGAGGCAGTTTGTGCATACAGATTAGAGGAATCGTAATGTAATGTAAAATGCCATATCTTAAGGCACACACACACACATACACACACACACACACACACACACACACACACACACACACACACACACACAATACAGACAAGCGTACACAATACGTTATTTACAGTTTTGCAGCATACTAGAGAAAGCTACACAGTGGTTAATGGATAATAGTTTTTGTGATATGATGGATATTGTCTTCGTAAATGTCAAGATGGCATTCGCTATATTTATGAGTCTGGCAGTGATCTCAGTGGCTGGTGATAAATAACTACACAGGTGATAAGGGGTGAGTCTAGATAATAGACAGTGGATTATTCAGATATTCAGAGCTCAGACCTCCATGCACATAAATAGTAGCACTGAGGGACAGATGCACAGAGAGGCGCACACAAGCCAGAGTCAGATTCCACCTTTTGAGGCTTGAAGGCTTGTTAGGACGAATGATCCAGTAGGAGTTCTACAGCAACAGCCACAGCATGGTACATTAGCATATCTACACTTACATCGTTATAGCTAGATCTGGGTTATCCTTCTCTTAATCTGCATTCCAATCTCATGCTGATACTGATGCTTTTAAAGGCACAATCTGTAATTCAAATTCGGACAACAGTGCTGCTCCACCATCACAATTCTGCACTTTGCAATTTACCTTGATTAAGTGCCAGTGCTGGAGGCAGTGTGATCTTTATGTACTGTAGCAAACCTGACAGTAAGGTTGCGGTTGAGGTTGGTGTTGTGGATGGTAGTGTAACATGTCAGACTTTCAAAAAGGATACTGGAGTTTTTGTCTTGACCTGTAGTGAACTTTTTTGAAACTATGTTCATGATCTTTCCCTAACCATAACCAAGTAATTTAATTTCCTGGCCTTAACTATGTATAAACCTAAAGCTGGACAAAACAGAATAAATAGAAAACACAGAAATCTCAACTATTGTAAGTATTTTATTTACGAATTTTAAGCGCAGTATATTATTTCTACCAGGAGCCAGATGCAGTTAAGTTGCTGGTATTCAAATTTTGTGTGTACCATGTAAAGACCTTTGAAAGTTATTAAAAACTCGACTTTTTGTCACACTGTGTGGGCATGACAAGATGTCAAACATGTTTTGCCATGAATCAGGAAGTTGTTGTAACTTGGCCATACGTTGTCCAGTCTGCCCCATACTTATCATGTTTGATAAGAGTCCCGGATTGAAGACATCTGCAAGGCTACATTGAGTTACAGTCATAGCGCCACTTACAGGCAATAGGTTTCATTTTTTTATTTTTGAAGTGCACCTCCTTACATGTTAACCACCTTGACCTAAAAGTTAGTAAGAAAAGCCTTAAGACCTTGATGATACCTCCTTGTGAAGATTCTAGGTTTTTCTTGAACTCCATTGCCATGGTGACGCAGCAATCCCTGCCAAAGAGAAAGATGGTGTAACTCCACTTTGCATCGACTAATTGGCCCCAGATTTCACATGTGTAATCAGGCTGCATGCCTGAAGACACCCACATGCCAATTACCTGCCATACTCACTACGCCACCTACTGGCAACAGAAAATAAACCTTGCAGGACAATTGCCATTTTATTTACATGAAATTTGCATGGTTTGGTCGACAAATGATGTTCACTGAGATGACATGGAATATGTGTGGCCTCCAGCACCACCTAGTGGCTGCAAGAAGTACTACACCATGTGATATCTCTCACTGCAGGGTCCAAACCCTTTGCGTGTTTTATCTGAATTTCATAGAAATGAACAACCCCCGCGACCCTTGCAGGGACAAGCGGTTACGGAAAATGAATGAATGGATTGAGTACATAGTACGTAGTTGAGTACATAAATGCAGAGCAGGCAGAAATCATCTTGAATTCTTCTGTAGTTCGTACCGCGGGGTAGATAATAAACCTGTCAATCTGGTCAGAGCTGATCAGATCGATAGATGAGAGAGGCAGCTGCTGCAAGTAGAAAACTATTCAACCCAGCATAATGAACGGTTAAGCCTAACTTTTACGGTGCCTGTCATTCTGTTGCTCCATCTGTGCCCAGATGGAGTTCAGTCTGTGCTCCGACAGTGCGGTGCAGTCAATAATCAGATGGTATGAATATAGTCTAATAGATCCTTGGATGAATGGTCCAGCTGCAAAAATAGAAAATCAGTACGTGGATGGCTGATGGTTTAATCGTGGCAAGTTGCCAGGACTAAACGAATGTGTGGGAAACTCTGCACAGACTATGCATCAAGTTTTGCAGAATCATACAACTTTGATACTTTTGTTGACAGGGTTGATTTAAACATGACATCAGTTTCACATTGACTGAGAGGGATGATTAAGCATGACATTAAGCAATGTAAACCACTTTTTATATCTGTGACAGTACAGCGCTGTTGTGATGACACATTGTTGACAGCTGTGCTATTAAAATAAAAATATTATATTCTTTTTTTTTTAAGGGCACTGCTGGCATTGCTACATTTGTTATGTTTTTGTCTGCTGATTCCTGAAAGCTTGACTTGAAGCGCTGCATTGTGATTTTTTTCTTGTGACACTTGAGTAACATTTTTGTGGATGAAACTTGCTCACAAACGGAACAAGGTGGCATTTCTTTTACATACACCTCTTCATTTGACTGATATGCTTGGTAACGCTACAGAGCTCCTCAGTAATGGTTTTTTGTTGATCCACTCGCAAAAAATCCTTTTTCAGGATTTGTTAAACATGTCTTACATTCCTAACACTTCTTCATACAAGCTGTCACTGAAAGAGACTAGCCAACAAAAAATGAATAAAATGTAACTTCTGCAAGCCCTGCATTCTTGTATGAGGACATTACATTTTGGGTTTGTGTCACTTTATACTGCATTCCACTTAACTTAGACATGTTGTCTTTGTTAGTGGACACATGGCCCCTATTTGGTAGCAAAATCACAATACATTAATCCATGTGATCTCTGCAAAGTCCTATAGACAAAAAAGGAAATTCCTAATTTTGAGTATTGAGCAAGGAACATTTATACAGATTAAATTAAGTTTACTACAGCAACAAAATAGACCAAGCGCGTATATGTTCTGTTTGCAATTTTGTTTTTGCACTTCCATGTTTTACAGTATTGTACATACTGTACATACAGTATGTACAGTATTGAAGTTAACTGTTTTTAACAGTTTTAAACTGTTCAAAAACTGTCATCGTTAATAGTAACCCCTGTACCTAAGACTTTCGAAACACTGGACAAATTTTGCATTGTTTGAAAATTTGTATTTGCACAATAATGTTCGGACGTCTTAATAGCTTTATCTTATAAAACCATTGTACTTCTATGAGGACACATTTTTTTAAGATTGCTGGAAAAATTACAGAACAAAATCTCGGTTCACTCTGGGGGTAATTTAATGGGAACTATGCAGATTTAGTGTTTGGTGAGGTTTGCCAACAAAATCTGGCATCGTCAGCACTTGCAACTTCAAAAAAAAAGGCTTACCACTTTCTTAAAATTAAAATAAATGTATTGTCAAGACCATGGAGATAGTGATGAGCAGCAGCTTAGCTCATCAAAATTAGCTAGTTGCAATAAATAATTGGAACTGAACAATAAGTATTAAAGTGACACGTTGTCATGTTGTCTATTTTGTGATGCATGTAAACATCAGTAAGTTTTGTGGGTAATGGGTAAATGAGCATTTATTTCCAGCTGTTTTCAATCAACATGTATACAAAATATATAGTGTTTGTTTTTTTTTTAATATATGAGAATCTCTTAATGTAGCCTCTTTATGATGTCCATAATCATCCAACTAATAACACCTCATAACACTCCTAGATCTAAGGCTCCACTGATTAAGAAGCAACTTTCTGTTTCAGCTCTGAGAGGGAAAGTGATTGATTTACTAGTTTCACCAAAGAGGGAAAACTACTCTTGCGAGTTTAAATTAGATGATCATAGAATCTAATCTACTCAGTCTGAGGATATTTTTTCCTCTTATCTCTCACAAAAATCATTTCAAAGTTTCCACAGGGTGTTTTTATATGAGCTCTTGGCTGGATGCTGAATAATTTATTCAGATGTTTGGAGAAAGAAATGGTGATGATTTTGTGGCTGTGACACCAGGACTGTCAGACTTCTGGATCTAAAATGACATTCAGAGAAACTGAGTTGATTAATGCGACTCATCCATGCTCTTGATCAACAGCTTGTTCTCTCTAAGTAGTGTAATTGGCAGCATGACTTTGTGTTTCAGTTATTTGATGTTTTTGATTTATGGATGTATGTTGCAGCAAAGTTTCCATCAATAATTTTAATAATATATTACTAGAGGTTCAACAAAACATCGATATGGATCAAAATATCAGTTTAATGATTTACCATTGCATACATTGAGATGTGTCATTCTTTTGAAATTCCCATGGCACATCTGTGTCACCATTTGCGTCCAAGACACATCCTATGAAAACATTAAAAAGGTGCTCGCAGCCTAGCACCAGGAAAACAATAGCAAGTAGCCAATAAAAAGACAATGTGGATATTTACAGATACCTTGTCATTTTGATCTTAGGCCCCTGAATTGAATCACAATTGCATCATGGCAGACTTTGTGACATCAGCAAATATTTTGTTGTCAACAATTTACATATGTTCTTGTGATGAAACTTGTTATTTACACCCCTTATAACGTACTTTATTGTCCCCTTGGGGAAAATCCTTTTTTTCATCATTTTCAGTAACTTTGAACATTTTGCTAGTACTCGTTATAAGGTTACATGATATTTCTAGCCACCTTTGTATTGTATGCACCCTCTTCATTCATTGCAACATTTTTCTCTTACTCATCCAGTCACTATTTTAGAAGTAAATCCAACCCCTTCTATTGATTTAAGGCAGTGGAGATTTAGACAGCCGGTTTGTCAGAAAACAGAGCAGTTCTTCACTATGGGCTTCAAATTCAAATAGGATTATTTTTTCTTTTGAGTCTCTCATTCATTTGCTCTTGCTCTCACACAGGCAGGCACACACACACACACACACACACACACACGCACACGCACGCACGCACGCACACTACAGTAGGGTGCCTCTGGGGACGTTAACACCATTGGGACACGCATGTTCCATGGTGCCAAATGAGCTCTCAGAAGCAGATAGTGTGTCAGTCGTTGCTTGGCTCTGGAGGCTTTGGGCCCTGTAGAGCTCATATTCCATCAAAGCAGAGCTGACATCAGAAAGCTCTTTCATTTAAAGCAGGCACGTTTGCACAAACATGAACAGCTACAAATTTAGTGTGGTAGGATGGCCTACTCTGTGTTTGATGTGAAGTTGTATTGAATTATCTTTGGTCCAAAAATAAAACTGCTTCACAAGAAGAAAGAAGATTTCCTTTAATAAAGTTACAAAAGTAGCCTTTGTAACTTGGCTGTTCATTTTCGAAAAACAGCCAAAAATCTGTCAACAACACAAAGTTAATCATGTCTATAGTTGCAGCTTGCAGGATAACACAAGGCAAGGTATACCAGCAACGGATAAGGGATGGCGATTTTGTGTAATGCAGTTGTGGTATAAAGCATGACTGAGGCCAAATGTGTAGATTGACACTTTCTCCTCAATATTTAGATTTGCCCTCCCCCCTGTAGAAATACGATAGTAGCATAGGGCTTTTATTTTGACAGAACTGAAGACATTTCCACCTTTAATTGATGAATAAACTAATGCATTAAAATTTACCAGGGTGCATAACTCCCTGGGGAAGGGTTAGCCCAAACGGATTCTAATTCTGTGGCAAGCACTGCTTTATAAAAGCAGTAGACATAGACACCTTTAGGTCACTCACTTGTTTTTTGATTATCATTTATTAAGCCTGGAATTTTGGCCATCCCATCTTGTTTACCTCAAACATCCAGTTTTATGTGTCTCCAATATGTTAAAACAAAACATGTGCCACTGAGCGAGGCAACTGCAAAGGTGTTTCCACTGTGGCAACTCCTCCACAGGACTAAGAGACATTGGAGGAAATAACTTTTTTGGTCAAAGTTACTGTGGCTTCCCAAATAATGCCCCAAAAGAACTTTTGGCTCTAGGTCCTGAGTTTATTTCCCCTGGTTCCATTTAGTCCCTGCAACTTCTGGGATGTAACGGGCTATTTCCAACTCCGTGGTGAACCCCAGTAAAAATAACACATATCTTTATGTCATAGTTTAAGAGATGCATATTTTCTACTAAATACAACCATAATCGCTATTATTTATTGTTTAACTTTATTTAAACGCCTGCGATAGTAGACTTGTTCATTCTAGTTATTTTTTTTATTATTATTTATTTTATTCAATTTTTTTGTCATGTAATTTCTCAGAAATTGAGTGTAAAGTAATTTCTGAGCTTTTTTTATACATATATATATCTTGAGATTGTGAAAAAGTTTTAGTTTGAAAAAAACAAAAAAAATAGATGGAGAGTTAAGAGGTTAAAAAGAGTAAACAAACATTAATGCCAAGATGGAGAGCAGCAGATGAAAGTAAGGAGCAAAGTGACAACGTGACAGATGGAAGCACTCACAGTTCACAGCATGTCTCTGCCAGAGGGATAGAGGGAGATGTGTCCTCATTGACCTTGTCATCAGCCATGACTCATTGTTATTGTTCTGTAGTTTGCATAACTGCAGTCACTTTGGTTTCAACAGTGTGTGTCACTGCGTGCAGAGTGTTTATCCATGTGTGTACTGGTTTTGTGCTGAAAGCAAATATATAAAGGAAACCATAATTAATGAGGTATTAAATTAATATTCATAGTTTCTTTACAACATGTGCATATTTACAGTCATTTTAAATCTCTCGTCTTTGTTGGTGTGAGATCCATTGTGTATGTTGAAACCCTGCAGTGGGTTATAAAAGACTCATTAGTGATGCCCTGTCAGACTTGTATTTTTTTTTTTTTAAATGCGTTTTTTGTTGTTTTTTTTAGTTACAATATTGTACAAAAACATCAAAGAAGTTTGATAAAAAGGAAAAAAAAAAACTGATTCTCTGAAGCACTGATCATGATGCAATGCAGCTACAAGATCTGTTTTAGTGGTGAAGAGACGCAGCCTCTCTTTCGCTCATCATTTGTCTGATGCACTGATGCACAGCTTTCCCCAGCTATACCCCATTCTCAATTAGGACTCAGGTAATGGGTTCATGACCTAATCTTCATGACAACAGATGCTTATCTGGTGGTTATTACTGAGCTGTGACTTTAGTGTTGAGCTCTGGTTTAAGTATGGATTATCTGTCCCACATCATGAATGTAATGCAAGCGCCTTGCAGAGAAATTGTTTTTTGTTGTTTTTTCTTCCTGTATGGATGAAGTGATGGTGGACAATCACGTATGTGAGTAGATTACAGGGTGAACAAAACTGATAAAATCACATCTGCACAGCCATCTTCCCTATTGATGTTAGCAGAACTGTATCATTTACAGTATTTCTGCAGATACTGTGCAGCAGTTGCGCTCTGATGCTAATGACTTTGGAGCCCTGGTTTCCCTTTCTGTTAGTCTCTGTCCTTAATAAAGTACTGTTTTATGTCCTTTTTAATGATTCCCTCATCCCAGTGGTTTCCATCACACTGGACCCACAGCTGATTATGCCTGGCTCTGCAGAGGGCCTTTGATTAATGGCTGTTTTGTTCTTTTTGTACATTTTGGACAATGTTTTCCACCTCCACAGTGTCTGTGGTCAACTGCAATGATTCTTATTCTGAGACGAAGAATTGTAGCCTCAGTGTGATACTGTTGGCTGCATATGAGGATGCTGTATATGCCACTACTTTTATACACTTGCATGGGTTTGTTAGTGCACACTTATTGCCAGTAGTCACTAATAACCAATTAAGAATACGCAAATTAGCCCTGCCCCTCAGCTGCTGGCCGACAGCTGGAGCGTACCTCCTTACCTTGACTCCATTCATCTAACCCACAATCCTTTGCTTGTAAACAGTATTAGACAATATGATCTTTTGGGTTGACTGCATAATCAAACACCTCATAATATGTGTACGGAGTGTTACATAAATCTTGTTCCCAATAGCCAGATCTAACAAGTGGAAGTGAAAGTTAAACTTGCAACATATTGACATGTAGCTCTAAATCCCTTAGTTTAACCTAGCATTATGGAAAGCTCACAAATTGATGGGATTGGTTCCCAGGAGACACAACATATACAGAGAGGTTAAATTTGTGATCTGGACCATGTCGTAGGTACACTGTAGTTCCAAGGTAAAAATGCTCAGTCTTAATGCTGACTGCTCACTTTTCTCATGATGTGTCTTGCAGCATTAATCTCTGTACCTGATTTAATGGCAATGAATCCAAAAGTTGTTAAGATATTTCCTTCTGGACATAGTGGCAGATCAACTGTCAGAAAGATTGGCATTGCATCCCTAGAGCCACGAAACTAGCATAGCTGAAAATATGAAATTATGTCTAACAATGCAAAAAAGTGTACAATATAATGCACTCTCCTGCTGTTTCTGTCATAAGTGGTAAAATGTTTTTGATCCCAAATAGAATTTGATGGTGGAATAAAATCAGAAGTCTAAGGGAGATTTAATTCTACTCTCTTCTATGTTTTTATGAGGGAACAAAAGAAGGCTTGTGTATTGTGTAGTGGCAGGTGGTTCCTGAGGCCTATACATCCTAAATTCATTCTGCTGATTATCCCACAGCCATGCTGTCTCACCTGGGGGGAAATAAAACAAGTTGGTGGACTGTTGTCCACCTGTATGGAGTCACACTGCTATTCTTGTGACTCTAAATGATAAATCATGTACTGTCATACCTTTAAAACACTGTTGCACTGCTGTGTGAAGAGAAGGATTTCAATTCCATCCACGAATCAGCGATAGAGTGTAAAATAAGGCCTTTGGAGAGGGTCACTAAAGCACAGATAAAGATAACACGATTAAACTCAATCATCTCTGATCCAGGTGAGGTCTAGTGCTGCTGACCTCTTCCTCTCTGGAGGGTGTAAAGCCAGAGATTTGCTCAAAACTCAGTGGACCAGAATCTGTCCAGCAGCAGGCTTGAGTGTTGCTGGGTTAGAAGGCCTCCACTGGGACACATGCCTGGCTATTAGTTCAGGCTCTTTGGAAGACAGAAAAATGAAAAGGGAGAGAGCAAATGTTAAAGTCAGGGCTGCCATGCTGGTTGTAACACACACACACACACACACACACACACACACACACACACACACACACATACATTATTTTATTTTATTTTATTTCATTTTCCCATATGTGCTTTTGTTTCATGTGATTGGTAATGTGCGTCTGTCCGGTTCCCTTGAGGTAAATAATTATAAGGTCCCAAGACAACAGTATATTGAGGTGACACACCACTGTGTTATGTCTGTCAGGGAGCAGATGTCTTTTTTTTAGCACTTTTCACTCCTGTCACGGTGTCCCATCATCCCAGATGGATGCTGCCAAGCAGCATAATGATGCCTGTTTTCCCTCATGGGCTCTGGCTATAGCAGCAGTTTACATGCAGAGCAACAGTCAGGCAAGCTGTAATACTCACTCACATGCCCACGCTCACACCCTTATTTGTGTTTGAGTGCTGTGTAATTATACAAACATAGCACTCTTGACAGCACAAATTAAGCCTTCGCTAACTTGTAAGTAGAGGTGGATGACACAAGGAGATAGCCCAGTTGCCAATAAAATGTAGAGAAGTGATAAGTTTTAACATATCATATATATAAAATGTACAAATGCAACATCTGATGCTTGCAGAAGTGTACAATGCAAACATTATCTCTAGCAGTTGGGTTGGATGATAACTTATATTGTGAACTTAGACTAAATAATCACTGTCCCTGATTGTAAAAATGTATTTTATTCAGTAAAGTATTCAAAATCACATTGGTAAAAAAAAAAAAAAAAAATATTTGCACAATCATTCTTGCAAATAATGTTTTAAAGAAAAAAAAGGCAATTGCACTGTAGCTGATTAACTCGATCAGCTGCAGTGCACTACTCTGCATAGTATAGCATCGTGTGTCCACCAAAGCGTTGCAGAACTCAGTATTAACACTAGCTTGGGGCAAGGAAAACTTTCTCTGAGTGATGTCTAATGTCAGGTTATCTGGGAAAAAAAAGCATACTGTTTTACTGAAGTGAAGCTTTTTCCAGCTGATCTGCGTGGGTGAGCCTATATTACCACCATGCAGCCAATCGATGATGTTGCATACAATATAACGTACTTATATTGAATATATTTGCAATGCTGCACTGTTTTTGCTCCGAAGCTAATGTTAACCGTTGTGCTGCTTCAAGGGGGGCTCTGGTGCACTCGTATTCCTTAATATACTGTATCTATACTGTATCTTTACAAACATTGCAGTTGTGGGCTGGCAGGACAAATTCTAATTGTCACACACATGTACACTTGTTGAACTACAATAACTGTCATTTTCAGAGGGGTAAAACACTATGTGGCCTTATAAAGGTAACATCAGCCACTGTCGGACTAAATATCATAGGTCAGACAAGATCTTAGTGACTAATCAATCGACCGACTGACTAGAAGGTGTAAGCCCTGCAAATTATTTGTCATGCTGCGAATACATTTGAGTAGTCAGTTTATGATGTGTTGAAATGTACTGTTTTGTGTGTCTTCCCCTTATGCCCTATCACTTTTCTTTAAGACTGCTTCTTTATTTCAATATTTTAGATACTTGGATGGCATCTTCTTTATTTCCCGTGGGAACAGTGATACGGTTTCTCTCTCTAGTTATGAGAAATAAAATGTGCTGCTGAAGCCTTACAATGCATTTTTTTTTACAACCTCTTTACTAGTTGTACATTTGGATCCATAACATTAGGAGTAGCATTTTTTTTTCATTTATTGTGCATACAAACTAAGTACACTATTCAGCTCTTATACAATTTAAAAAACACATCTTCATATGATGTCAAATATAACATCACTATGTGCCGCAGTCACTGCTAAGATCCACTTCAGACTTGAATCAACATTTCTTTATCACAATGTCAGCAAATACTGAACATTATACAGTGAGCTTCACAGTCATTGGGTTTATTGCAGTGCTGTTTTATTGAATTGCATCTAATAAACTGGTGACTCAGTGAATCCTCTGCCTATGATCTTTGCTGATGATTTATTAACACTCCTACCTTACTCTCTTTATACACTGCGTATGCCAATATATGTATTTTGTTTTGCTCAACAGAGCATCGGATTTCATGATTTATGAAGGTGTCAGCTCAATTTTTGTCTCATGGCCCTGCTGCCTGTCACAGGCTGTTTTCATGAATATTGACCATAGTTGTATGTCTTTGTACACCCACAGTCACTTCTGTTAAGTCTTTTTGTATCTTAATATAGTACTGCTTTGTACTTTCTAAACAGACCTATAGACTTATAGTAACAGAAGCACATGTGTAACATTAATGATGTCTGTGTTCCATTTAAATGTCCCAACAAGCCAGTGTGCACAATGCCAGGGCCCTGAAACTGGTGCACCTAAATAAAATGCAGACATTATTAATGATGCTAGTTACACTTGTGTTTCATAGGTCAAAGTGTCCTCTGAGCAAATGCTCTGTTTCAGAGAGGAAGTCGACAGTGCACACAGATGTGCAGCATACAGCTGATTAAGGACACTAAGCTGAAGCTATACTTTGCCTGGCTGTTCGTTATTTGTGTTAGGTCCTCTGATTGGCCAAAAGCCTAGGCAAATACAATAACATAAGGACAAAGTGTGGGGACATATATTATATATAGATTCTTGACACATCCTTGTACAACAGTTCGTATGATATGTAGCCAATTACTGGTCCATGAATGATGTCACGTACTTAATGTAAAGTAGCATACATAGTATAGTAACACAGATTAGATTTAGGCAAATGAAGTTATTTCAGTTCAGTTTTGGAACAGACACATGGTGACAATGTGTCTTAAAGTGATTCATAGTTTACTTTGTTTCATTGGGTTCCAAACATGGGTCTGGGGTTAAGGTTAGGCCTGGTGGAAACTCCTTTGTTGGAAAGTCATGTGTTTTGTGACCAACCTCCCACTGCTGTGGTGGGTGCCTTTTTACATCAAATACTTCTTTACTCCCATAAGTGCATTGGTCATGTCATAACAGCCTTCCCAATTACGTGGGTTGGACACACATTGCTGGTTCATAATTAGTGAGATATATAGAAATTCTGTGTTTCCCATTAATAACAATGACTATGGTGGGCCACCATAGTCTAATTTGTCCCACCATAGTCTCAATGGAGCTGGACTGTTAATTAGGAGTGGTTTTAAAATATGAACACTGGTTATTTATAGCACAGTAGCATCAGAGAGGAGCAGCAGAATGTCAGGCGCATTAAAAGTGAAACTAAACTGTTCAGTCTGCTGGGCCTAAAACTAAATTTCACTTTCTGAAATCTGCAAATTTCTTCTCTCATCCATTGAGAATTGAGTATGAACAAAGTGAAACCACAGTGCGATCTTTACAATGAACTTGTAAAGACTACAGGGCAGTAGTAAGACTTCAGATTCAGGTTAAAGTCTGGTGAAAGCCCAAAAGCTGCTTCAAAATCAGTAGAAACCAATGAATCTGAGATGGTTATTGTGTGAAGTATAAAGTAGAACCAAAACATATTTGTTTTGCAGCCTGGATTTAGATTTCAGGCTGGCTGAACAATGAAGGGAGAGCGAGTGACTGTTGGAATCTTCAAACACAGGCTATTACAAACACAGAGCGGTGTAGTGTGAAATTGTCAAGAGATGTAGTATTAACTATACAGTGACTCTGAGACCAGTATCCATGGTGACTCGATAATCAATGCAAGCAGTAGCACCTGTGAGGCAGCATTGTTGCTTACTTTAAATGTTCTTTAACACACACTCAGTTATTATATTTAGTAGGCAGGTAACTACACCCTTAGTTAAAGCAGGGGATGGTCAGATAATTAGCAAAAAGCTGGCCGCCCATCTGCATGCTGGGTTAATCTATCAGTGACTTAATGTAATTGTGTTGAATAACCAGTGGGCATTGAAATCAGCAATGACAATGTATAGAAGCATTTATTGTGGCAAAGTTGAAAGTCCGGTCATTGTCTACATAAGTATTGATTTTTTGGTGTCAGGTATCTCTTAGCAGTGCTCCTTTTGTTTTGTGTTAGTATTTGTTAAAGATGCTCAATACAGAGGTGTAATTAATGATATCAGCGATCACGCTGTTCCATGAAGTTTTACCATTTAGACATGCCAAAAAGCAGTATGCACTTAACAAGATCCCATGAAGTGGAACACCTAAATGGAATGCAGCCATAATCAATGCTTTTACTTATACATGAGTAACCACATACAGTATATGTTGATAACAACACTTAAGTTGCAGGCATTTAGGCCACTAAAGAAGATGTTGGGTAAGAACACAGTCACACAGGTGTGAAATGAACATTGCACCTCCTGCTCACTTTCATTCAATGGAGAAAAATGGTGAATAAAGCATTTGCTTTTGGTGGCAGTGCAAATTGTCATCTTTATATGATAGATAATTCAACTTTGATGAACTTTGACGAATAAGGTTGCAGCCTCAGCCAATAGAAAAGAAGTGCATGGGTTATGTTTTGTCAACCCTGTTTGCCTGTCATTGGCTGTTGATATCCGAATGAGCCAATATAGAGGAAACTTTGATTGTTGCAGTGTCTAACCAGCTGATAATGAATGACAGAGGCCATGAAAAGTACACATTGCCCCACATGAGAGATATTGGTTGGCTGGCAGTTGGTCTTGGGACAGGCATGGATCATAGGAGTAAAAGGAAGTGTAGCCTGCACACATCATATTTCAAAGTTTTTACTAGCATGATAAAAATAATTGATTTGTTAGCTAACAAGGTAGCTTTCTTTGTGTACCATATCTGACATTTCCCACTTTCAGCACAAATAGTGCCTTTGCAGGTGATGGTCACTTGCCTTTTTTGGTCATGTTTGACCGCACCCTAATGCAACATTCACATCATATTCATTTAGGTTGTAATTATGAGCCAAGTGAGATAAAAAAATAAATAAATAAAACGAGCTATTACCAGTGTGTTTGTAGAGGCTTTTCTTTGTTAACCAACTACCACAATTATATGGCACAGCAAGCACAGCTAATGTTTACTGTGTCTGGCTGCAGTGCTGGCAGTTGGGTTCAGCATCTTGGAAAAACGTGTAAACACTCCCCCAATGAATTTATTTCCTTTTTTTTCAACATTGCATGGTTCTGTTTTAAAACAGTAAACACCTGTTTCACACCGATTGCATGTGTTCATATTTGTTGTTTATCACACTTAATGAGCAGTGCAACTATTGCCAGTGCTCTTCTGATGGATATAAACATAGCAGCAACTTTGGGACTTGTGTGGGACTTGGTGGCAGCTGCCAGATAGTTGTAATTAAATTTTGAATCATGTTGCAGATGCACAGTTTTGGATTTAAAATGAAGCATTTTGGCTTAATTAATCCATCGTAGAAGGAAATCCAGATTGATTGAGTTGTGGATCATGTTCCCCTGCAGCAGATGCATAATTGTTCTAAGAGGTCCTTATTATGAGTGACATTATGCCTATTCACAGCCTTTTATAGCTTTACATGTTTGATGCCTGCACATCTGGCATGCGTCTGTGATGGCATTTGTCTTTACACATGCTTAAAAAAAGACTGAGAATATTGGTCAGTCATAACCATGGAAACATGGATAATGAATGTTATGAATGTGTCAAGATCCGTGTGAGCTGGGGCGCATTTGGCTGTGGCATCTGTGGAGGTAGAGTAGGTCTTCTACTAATTAGAAGGTTGGTGGTTCGACCCTGGCTCCTACAGCCAACATGTCGAAGTATCCTTGGGCAGGATAAGATGTGTGATAAACGATTGTGCATATATGTTGAACTGGGTAGTAGGTGGCACCTTGGACTGCAGCTTTGGCCACCCCCATATGAATTTGTATGTGTGTGTGTGTGTTGGTGTGTGTGTGTGTGTGTGGGTGGGTGAATGTGATAAGTAGTTGGAAAACACTCTAGTGGTCAAAGAACTAGAAAAGTGTAACACAATTACAGGTCCTTCTATGATTTCCTTCTAATGTTCTGTAATGGTGGAAATGCTGAGGGTCTGTCTGTACTTCAGCACTGTTGCACATTGAAGTGAAAAGTTTGTTTTGATGATGCAGAAGGCTTTATTTGCCAAGCCAACACCAACCCCCCCCCCCCACCTTCTAACGCAATACTAAGAAATAGCAGTCGGTCTGGTGCATTTGTTGCTAGTCGATGTAATTGTCAAAGTCATCATTTGAAGACACAATGGTTAGATGTATCTATGTCGGTCTGTCTGTCCACCAATCCATCTATATATGTATCTCTCTATCCTTTAGTTCTTTTTTTTCTTTTCTTCCATGTGTTAAGAGTGCTGTGTAACCTTGAGCATGTTTCCAGCGTACAAGCAGAGGCTACTTTCTTATTCAGAGTGTGTGTGTGTGTGGCAGTAATGTCTGTCACAGCCCATTTCCCTCTAGAATAGAAAATGCCAGCTGACACACAGCTCGGGATTAACCACGCTGTGTGTCCATGGACGCTTACTGTGTGTGTATGTGTGTGTGTCCTCTCCTCAGCACACCACACAGTGCAGCCGTCAACATTTTTGTGTCCCTGACAGATATTAAAGAAAATAAATGCTCTTTTTTTATATATAAATATTTTGCCACCTTTCATAGTAAAACCATCACTTATCACTTATAACCTAGAAATATTATTGGGGGGGGGGGGGTATATACGTATATATAAATAAATATTGCTTCATTTTTGCAGGTGATTCTTCCATTGGAAATTAAAAAAAAAACTAAACAATAGTCTAATACAACAGCTATGCAATAAATCCTACCTTCTTGAGGGTTTTAATGTTCAGTTTTGTTTTAGGCAGAGTCCTTGTTTGGGATCCTAGTGGCCTGAGGGATGAGGCTCTTCCTGAGCCTGATGAATCCAGTGCTTTCTTTCTGATCTCTACTGGGAGAAAAGGCCGTTATGCAGGAGTTTGGGATTAAGGGGTTATCTCTGAGTAAAATGTGAAGCCAATGCAAAATTGCCTTAAAACTGCCTTCTCTCTAATGGCCAGTAGGGGGCCACTCCACAGTTTTAGAAAATAAGTCTGATGGTATTTAGGACTTTGAGAAAATGACTGTGCATTTGCTAGCTTTAAGTCTTCCCCACTGATGATGTTCATTTTAATAATATGGTCCTGTTAAGAATAAAATAGACAATGAGGCAGTGTATGCTTTAGGGCATGGCTACCTCATCATTGACAAGTCTTTTACACAACATTGTCCTCAAGTTATTAGTCAGATCCACCCCTCGAACCTCCACAGCTCCACCATCTCATCCAAATGTGCTTATATTTGGCTCCAAAAAGCAAGATGGCGACAGCCAAAAGGCCAAAGGCTCAAGGCATCAAACACTGCAGTTGCCAGAATATAACGTTAGCATTGTACAATTTTGCTCTTTTGTTTTAGTAGTACAATAGGTTGACGAATCGGTGACATCACGGTGGCTACATGCACTTAATACTTATGGGAGACAAAGAGGGGGTGAAAAATTGGTAATATCTAACAGAAAAGCTTTTTTGGGAGCTCACTTTGTAGTGGAGTTACTCACAGCCCATAGATATCTGATCTTCTTAAAATATAACATGGAGCCTGGTTAAGCATTGCTTTTTTGGGGGGGAGGTCACAAACAATGGTTTAATATTTTATAATGCACGGTATTTTATTATATTTTCTTATAAATCTCTATATGAAAAGTAACTGATTTATTTTTAAAAATTATATTTCCCACTAAAATGTGGTTGAGTGGTGGTATAAAGATGAATATAATTTTACTAGCTGCACATGTCTTCCACTCGGTAAGACTCCACTCTGGTAGATAACATCCTGCAGGTACATAGCAGCTGTCTGTGTTACACTTTGTCAGTCAGTAAATTTAGATATAACATGAAAGCTGTTAGTGAGATAACAGTTTGATGAAAGCATTTAAACAGTGTGCAGGAATCCAAAACAAATATGCAGAATCCACATCAGTTAATCAGTCTGTTATTAACCTTACTCATCTAAGTTGTTTCACACAGGGCAATAACTTGCTACAAATGACATCTACATTCTTGGTAACACAGAATGTGTATGTACCCATACCCTGCCATTCCATACATATGCTCTTTAAGACTGGCATAATGCACATATTTACAGTGAATAGAAGACATCTTTGTGTCTCTTCATGTGTAGGTTCATATGTTCATTGCAATGACAGTTTCCACTAGGGAAATATCCTTGTTCTATTTATCCCAGCATATTGTGTGTCAACCCTTTTGCACAATCGTGTGAGGTTTAGACTTTCATTTATGAACTGACAAAAATAGATTGAACTCTCAGGTAGAGGGGTAACCAGAACCTTCATCCAGCTTTATTCCTCACTTCATTCTACTTAACATGTACTTTAGCTGAGACCTCTAAAATGCCATTTCAGAGGTCCAGTGGACTATATTAGGTTCATAAATCTGGTCCATTAGGAACAGTATGCGAGAGGAGAGGATATGAAATCTTCCTTCAGCACCACATCTGACACCTTGAATGTCATTTTACTCAGTCTGTCACAGTCTCAGCCTTCCCTCTTTAACCTCTCCTCACATCCTTTTCTCTTCTCTTTTATCTATGTATCTCTCTCTTTAAATGCAAAACCAATTTAGATAAACATTGCTCTGTCAAACACCATATTAAATTGTCTTTATATTTGGGCGGTTTTATCCTAGAGTAATTTTCTCGGTTTAACATTCTCTCAACGTTGTGTGGGCTTGATGAGCAGTGCTATATTGATCTTCATTGCAACCTCTAAGCATAATGAATGCTTTCTTTGGTTCAGTTATTTATTTTTTTTTAATATAAATACAAAGCTACAGTACCTAATCATCAGAGAAAAAGCAGAATCTGAAATAATTGTTGTCAGGAGTGAGGTAATGGTTCAGGGCCATGTAGTCAAGGCTTGCTGGCCCTACAGCATCACAAACTTGTGTTGTTAAGTGTGTGGATAGGGAGCGACTATCGCCTAGATGCTTATTAGTAAGACCCACTCCATTTAACTTCTATTCAGTTTGTTAAAAGGCTTCTATTAATATTCAAACAGCACTGTAGCCTAGATGCATGACTGCATTGCTGTTCAGCTCCAGTGAGTTGTAGCTTTGTCTCATCATAATGTGTTTCCAGTTACACTTATTTCTTTACAACTGCATTTACACTGTAGACTATAAAATGAGGGACCCTGACAACACCCATTGTCTTGTGGACTGCGAGTTCATCATATTTGAACAAGAAGGTGGAACAGTAGGCCATGCCATAAGTTCAATAACTTTCAACCTCTATAAAAATGTAAACAAGCAAGTTATGTAAAAAGTTTAACGGTTTAATGGTTTAACTGCTGCATATAAAATTATCTGTACTCCTTTGAAACTGTGTGGCCCACAGAGCAAGCACACTTGTGGCAGAGCATGGCTGAGAGTGTGGCCAAGTGGCTAACTTCCACCAGCAAAATGCCCATTTAGCACTCCGCTATCTTATACAGAGATAAGATGATTTAATTGTGCAGCTCTTCTAAACTTTTGAAATTTTACCAGACCGAATGGATCAAATCCTTATGGTGATATGAGTTGTTGTTTTGCAGGAAAAAGAAAAAGGAAGGTGTCCACTGATTTAGCAACATCTCTTTTCACCACCTCAGTCAGTAGAAAATAGTATTTTTGGGCTGCAAGTCAAGTGACAGTGTAATTATGCTGTTTGGCCACTACAAAATTTGGCTTCAAAGCCTGGTGGACTTTCTGGGGGCCTGGGGTCTGTTGGGGTTGACTCACCTCCAGCCTCACCAGCCTCAAGGAAACATTAAAGGAACTGCAGTTTTTGGCACTTCCATGCTGGCTTTATTATCCATCGTCGAAGGTTGCTGCTTGATCTAAACACATTTGTTTTTTTCATGTAAATACCAAAGAACATACAGTAATAAAGTGGATGTGTGGAGTGAATGACAGGCTCATGGATAGATGAATGAATGGGTGGATACAAGGAACTTTCTTAAAATATTGCAGGACTGTTCATAATTTCAACACATCTGATCATCTATGATCTATATGTGCATACATGTGTCTTCAAGCGACTCATGTAGTGGCCCATTGGAAAAAAAAAAAAGATGGTTACCACATAATAAATATTTGCATGCTGAAATAAAGAGTATAACATTGAGGATAGGTTTAATATTATTGAGGATAAGAAGTTGGAGAGATCATGATGAGGTGACGCAACCCTGAAAAATTATCTGGGAAACGCGTGAGATTTTTCAACTCACTAAAGGTCTTGGCACCAGACTAAACCCCCACTTTCTTTCATCTTCACCCTTTTCTTTCTGCCCTATTGATAGGCAGTGTGTTACCTTTTACATTTGGGTGGGTGGAAGACAGGGAGTGGACTTTGGGGATATTGAAAAAGAAATAAAAGAGAGGATGTATCAGAATTATGCTTCCATTTTTCCCGTAATGTATTAAACTATTATATTTTCTCGCAATAACAGTATGTCAAGGAATGCGGTAATGTGGTTGGATCTCAATGATGTCTGTTAATCATGTTTTATTCAATAATGGGGATAAAAGCAGTAGCCAGAGGCCAAATTTGGCAAACACTGTTTTCCAAGCAGCTGTTAAACAAAGTGGTATGACCCTCAGTTTTAAATTAAATCAGTCTTCTCTGCACTTACAGACAAATGCACAGGAATACTGTCTCTCAGCTCTCTGTGTTTTATGCACTACAAACATCGGGTTCCCAAATATTATCAAAAACATGACAAACAATCATAACACTTATGTGCATGTTAATGTACTCACAAAAGAAATCTGGTCCACTGAGGCAAACAGGATGCCCGGTCATCCATGGCGTAACAGGCTTGGCACCCAGCGGAGCCAAGCCCGGCGTGACCAACCCAGTTCAGGATAATGAAACACCCAGCATGCCTTGTCATTACTTGCTGTGGTCCAACCCCCTAGAGAAACCATGGGATAGGCAGCACAATGTCCCAAGCTCCCAAGTGTGCCCACTAGCACAATAAATGCTACACAAACACTGCCACATTAAGTCAGCACTCATCATTTATGATGTTTGTTTTACAGTCAAAGCAGCTGTTGGTCAGTTGTTAAAAACAAATAGCCTGGCTTAGAAAAAAAAAAGGTTGCTGGCGCTCTTTGGTAATATTTTCAGGATGCTTAATAATGGAAATGAAAGCATTTGCAGGAAGCAGGACTGAAAAATGGCTTTAGTGATAAGATACCACTTCTGCCCTTACAAAGAGAGATCTTCTCTTTGTTGTGAGGCCATTTTAGCAGTGCATACTGGGATGTATTATGTGCAGCCAATTAGCCTATAGCTATTTCTTTGTTGGCCAAAACATAGTGTGGCCAGGGTTTTAGTTTGCGTCTAGACTTCTACAGGTAACAAAATAAACTGAGGTTCTGTGGTCTGAACCAGCATAAACAGAAACTGCAGCATGTTTTATAACCATTCACACTGTCCACAGCTGCACATTACTGCTTCACCCTCCCCTTTTATACCTTTAACAATGAAAGCCAAGCTTAAATTATTTAGAGCACTTTGCTAAGAGGTAATTTAGCATAATAGTAACCAATAATGTTCCTTGACAAAAAATAATCACTCTCGACAATTGGCACTTCTGGTTTTGGTTGATTTTTCTTGGAAGAGAAGTTCTTCAGCCTCTGTCCAAATAAGGAGCAAAATGTTCATGAACAGTGATGCACTCAATGGGGTTAACATCGGGGACAGCATCCAGCATTACTGCCCACACTGAAATTCATTCCAGCAGAATGATTCAGTTTCTATTTGCATAGGAGAGCAAATCGAGCACCACCAGTCACTGTTTGATCTCAAGGGTCCCTGTCGGCCATATTGTCTTGCATAGCAGCCCAGCCCCGGTTTCTCTCTGCTGCATTTCTTTAGCCACATACTCTGGCTTATATATGGCTGAATATCCAAGTCAGCCAAAACACCTCAAAATGTGTTACCATGTATAATAACCCTTGCATTCATATTTTGAGATGCCATTTTTGTTCTTGGAAACATAGCTAGTTTGCAATATATGCAAAGAGAATAAGGGAGTTCTGTTTCGTAAAAATGTCTTCAGCACACCTCTTGTGCAACGGCAAAATCTGTCCTGCAGTTCTTCCCGCCTCTAACTACATCACTGTGAAGTCCAGTAACAAAGCTGGTTGCAAGTAGAACAACAGATTTTTCAGCTGCAAACTCAGCATTCTTGGTCAATATAGCAGACACAATATTGCTCAAATCCACTCTATTTACCATTAACACGTAATAGACATCCATATAAAAGGTGGCAAATTTACCCTTTGATTGAGTCAGTGTGGGACCCAGAGTGGCCAAAATTAATTTCCCGAGGAAATTAAAAGTGCCTTGCTGCATTTATAAGAGGGACAAATGTGGGTTTTAATATTCGGGATTATCCATTGTCATTGAACAAAAGGGAGTTTTGTAGTTACAAAATATTCACCATATTAAATTGTTTTTGAATCATATCTGCATGTTTGACTATATTCAGTGACAGTGCAATTGTGCTTTTTAGTTGGAATAACATGCATTTGCTATTACTGGGCTGACCATTATTTACATGTGTCAAGTACTTATATGCTAAATGGTGAAGATGCAGTTGTTTTGAGATATACATGCTGGAGCCTTGCCATATGAAATATCCTAAATAAGGTCATATGCTGCAATGCATTGGATAAATGAAGGTCGGACTCCTCTAGCCAGATAATGTTACTGAGTAGTCTTTCACATTTACCCAGACAGCACAGCAGTGTGGGCGGAGCAACGCCGGAGCAAAGTGCTGTGCACAGTGTCATATGCAGCATCCGTCTGTCACACGCTGCATCCACCTGTAAGACTGTATGTCCAAACATTTAGATTTCTGCAGAGTCTGACCTTCAGCAGATTGTAATGCATAATGTATGAACAACAATGAAAAAAAAAACGAAAAAAGCAGCTGAATGATCGCTCTCTCTCTTTCTTTCACTCTCATACACAAACGCACACACACACACTCACACACACACACACACACACACACACACACAAGTTAGAATGGCAGAGCATTCTAAAGAGTAATACATTTTAAGAAGCATATATAGTGTTCCATCATTTTATTCACTGTGCAGTGACCTTTGGAAACAGGGCTAGACAGAACCTGTGCCTACTGTCTTTGTTTGCATGCCTTTCTACACTCAGTAGAATTAAAAGGCATTGCAGACAGCACTGCATGCTGAATAAATGTGTGAACTGAAATATGTGGACCATTGCTAATGTCTACATAATTATATACCTGAAGCATATAGTATGTGCTGTACTTATTTAATCAATGTTTGACGCGAGATTATTCAATATATAAAGTTTAGTGAAA
Source organism: Plectropomus leopardus (assembly GCF_008729295.1). Taxonomy (NCBI): domain Eukaryota; kingdom Metazoa; phylum Chordata; class Actinopteri; order Perciformes; family Serranidae; genus Plectropomus; species Plectropomus leopardus. Next base: position 7,246,276 of record NC_056467.1, on the reverse strand, counting down.
GCTTACTTTCAGCTCACTTTGAATTATGCTTAAAGTTTGGTTCAATCTGAGAAAAAAAAATACATTTAACTTTTAATTAACTGCCTGTAAGCTTACACTTTCTCAAAATCCATCTAAAAAAAATGAGGGTGCAGAGAAAGTCTTGGCCCATCAGCTCACAGTTACCTTTAGAGATGATAAAGTGTAATGGCCCTGATCCCTGCCAGGTGGAAGTCATAGCCAACACAGAGATGCAGCTAATCACTGTTTGGTGAGTCATCCTTGATGATATATGGAGATGATTCAGCAGAGTGTACAGTGTGCTGAGTCTGTCCTCAGAACCAGAATTCACCAGAACATCACCACTTGCTGTTGGGGTGTACGGTGCTTATACAGGAACACAATGGATATTGTGCAAAGTATACCAACGTATACAGACCTAGCTCTGGTTTAAACCATGAAAACCCTCGGTTTGTTTGTCTGAGTGACAGGCAAATTACCCCTCCAGCTGTACAATGGCAATCGAGTGGATGATTCATTTGGACTATATATCTGTTTATGGGCTGTTTCATACATTACAACATTACAAGATGCATTTTAAAATAACAATCTCAAAAATGATGTCATCATGATGGTTGCTAGGTCTGTTGCAATCCATGTGTCATCTTGACATAGAAGCATTGATATTACTAAAGTAGAAGTGGTCACAATCAACCATTTAAACACCTGTGAGCTCCTTCAAAGAAATTGTTCGACCATTTTTGGAAGTTTGCATATCTTCTTTTGTGCAGTTAGTTCTTACCGAGTTTAATATGAAACTACCACAAGCAGTTTGTTCATTTAATTCAGCAAATGAGAGACTAAAAACAGAAATAAACAGCAACCCTTTCTCTCCTCTGTCTCTCTTCCAAGATAACAAAATCTACCTGGAAGCACCTCTGAAGCTAATGTTGAGAAAACAAATGTATCTTGTTTGCTTTTGTTTGTTTTTGTTTGCTTGTTGTGGAGTATTTGACGACTGGGAGTGGCAACTTTCTGGCACGTAATCTCCTATAAGGAGAATCTCTCCACTTTTAAGTGGTGCATTTACACTTGGATTTGCGTACAGATTAAGTGAATGAGATGGCAGCCCTTGTCTGGCCCCCTACTGTTCATAAAAAAAAAAAACATACCTGCGACTTTGCTCGTTTCATCTCATTAATTACACATAAGTATTTGACATTACTGCTGAACATTTAGAGTCTGAAATGTTTTCTATCCCCCAAGGAGCCATTGGTTTTTGTTTGGAAATCAAGTAAATTGCATAGACTCAAAACCTCTCTCAGATGATAAATCCACTTTTACTCATTTATTATTTAAGTTGTTTTTCACTATTACATTTCAGCAATAAGAGTGTGTTTTATAAAGGGGAATACTTACGTCATGAGAGTTGTCTTAATTTTTCAAAGCAATATCTACTTGGACTTCCCAAGTTCATGAAAATATACAGCAAAGTCATTAATTCACTGCTGATATGAATTAATTTGTGATGTATACAGCATACACATCTGAACCACCTTTATGCATTTGTGAAGGAGGCATTTATATAATGTGTGTGTGTGTGTGTGTGTGTGTGTGTGTGTGTGTGATTTTCTTTGTGCTTTTATGTCTGCACCCAACCAACTGCTATTCAGCAAAAAAAAGAAACTCTGCTGAACTTATTGCCATTGCTGTTTTGTCACCATCAGTAAAATTTGTTGGCTTAATTTTTCAAAGTGAATGATATTGTACTGTCAGGTCAAAAATTCCCAGCATGGTGAGTTATTCACTATTGGTTACATTTTTTCATACCGCCTTAAGACACAGCTGAGCAAGTTGCTGACACTGTAAGGATTGGGGTCTGTGAAACACAAGAACAGCACTAGACTGTGGATCTTTCCGGGAAACACATTACTGAAAGTGCATTGTGAGGCATTATTACAGGATGACAATGTTGATGCCCTGAAAACGGCGACTTTCATTAACTTTCCATCTTCTAATTTATGTTTTTCTCAGCCAGAGGGATTAGATGACACTTTACTCAACTCTATATTTAGTCATGCACATAACATATATGTCCAAATATAACATCAGTGTCCTGTCAAACAAGACCTTTTTTTTTACAAGATCATTTACATATAACCCAATGAGAAAAAAAATATATATATATACAGTGTTTCCTCTAGGATTTTTTTCAGCAGCGGGGGCAGGCTCTCCGGGGAGCCGTGGCGGCGTAAACAAATGACACTTTTTAAAGGCTGAATGTAAAAATAAAAAATAATAACAAAAATTCAACAATAAAATAATAAAAACAATAAATAATAATTTCTTGATGGGGCTGTAATCAGTGGCAAAGTTTGCACCCAGGCTCAGAACAATGGATTTTTCTTGGTTTTTTGTAGAACAGCTCTAAGGCTCTGTTGTACGGAAATTCCCCAAGAGGTGGCCCGTTGATGCTCAGCAGCATACATGCTGCAAGGTGATCCCCCTGCAGCCTGTTTCTCAAGTCAGTCTTCACCTACAAATAGAAACAATAATTTTTATTTATTTTTTTATTTATTTTTTTCAACCCATTTAGGGTCCCAGCCTGATAGCCTGTGTTTCCCTTTATGTTTTTCTCCTCTACTCTCATCTCTCTCTCCTGCACCATCACTTTGCTCTCCTGCTCCTTCACTCGGCACTCCCCCTCCTGTACTCTGCTCTCCTTCACTTTGTTCCACTGCTCCTCCCTGTCTGTTACTTGTCTTATACGATGACATAAAACATTAACGTTAGATAATTTACACTCACGTCACATTTGATTACAAGTGTGAACATAATTTTTTACCTAACCATCATAATTTGAGTCAGTAAAAAGGCTAATGATACCTGACTAGCGCCATCCTCATCAGGTGTCTTTCTCTTCTTTGAAAAATATTTGAACAAGCTCATCTGAAAATGCAGTCAGCAGTTACATCATGGCGTGTATATCGCTTAATGCTATCAATTAGTTTACTCACGTAAGCGACACTGAGTTGAGTTGGCACCGGGCCCAATTAACTTAAGCTACATAACCTTAGCTGGCCATCAATATTTTGCGAATGTTTATTTAACTAATAAAATCTATTATAAGTTTTCTTAAACTAATAAGTCTACCTTTTCTCCGGTAAGTTGCACGCTATTTTCAAGCCGACACTCCTCTGACTCTCCGACCTGATGCCTGGATGCGAGTAGCTAATTAACGTCGGCACCAGTTAGTTCTGTTGGGGGGTGGGAGGGGGCGGTGGTATCTACCCCAAAGAGTAGATACGGAGCAAGATAGTTATCTGCCTCAGCACTCACGACACCCAACGCAGTGCAGGACTGTGCTGTGATGCGGCGGTGGTGTATTTGTAATTTAAAAAAAGAAAAGAAAAAAAAAAACGACATTTGAAGGAGCGGCGGGTAGGATTTAGGAGTGGCGGGCCGCCACTCCTAAATGAGTGTAGAGGAAACACTGATATATATATGTGTGTGTGTGTGTGTGTGTGTGTGTGTGTGCGTGTGTGTGTGTGTGTTTGTGTTTGTGTGTGTGTTTGTGTGTGATCTTATAATATCCCACATTTTTGTCTCTAATGTGTCAGTTAGGAGACACAGGTTGGCACCTTGCTTTTCTCCAGGCTATCTAATAAGCCTATGTGTGTACCAAGATAGAATACAGTCTGCCTTATCCAAAGTCCTGCTCTCTATTTCTATTACTGACACAGTGGCTGCTTTTCCTGAGGCAATCACACACCATGGATACATATAGATGGAGCCCTGAGGTGCAGAGTCTCTCTGTCAATTTTCTCCCACATTCTGTCTTTACTCATCCCTACCTCACAGTAAATGTCCCCTCTGGTGTAATTATTTTCTTCTCTGGTTGTGGGTTTGTCATCCACCTACTTCTGATCTTCTCAATGCAGTCCAAAAGGAAGAGGCTTTAGAATGCGATTAGGGGTGCAGTGATTGTTCCCTAATTAGACAGTGATGGGAATTTGATGTGTTTGATGGAGGGAACCTAGTTGAATTGGATTTTATCTTTCACGTTTCCCCGATGTGCTGTAGTGTTTGTGTCTGATTGTGGCTTGACATCTTGCTTATGTTACTTCTACAGTGTATTTAGGCAGGATCACTCTCTCTAAGCCACTGAGAGGCTGCTAATACATCAGAAGACATTTGACTTGGGTGCCACAGTAAGTGGTCAAATATGTGTGAGTGCGCACCTTAAAGAGTATTAAGCATTTAGACCCTCCGAACCCTTCTATTCCCAGCGAAAGCTAGTGTGTATCCATCTTAACCAGGCGTACTGATTGATCCGTATCATTTCAGCATTAGACTGCACTCATTAATAAGCAGCGAGCTCATAAGGTCAAGCAGTAATTGCTCTGTACTTTTGGAAGGGAGTGTTTTCATGAGCAGTCGCTCTTTTTGACTGTTCTTCCGCTGACTGGAAAGATGAAAGGATTATTATTCAGTTCACAGCCACACATTGCTCCAGCAGTGCTGCATTGATCAAGGCTTCTGTGGTTTAAGGCTGGCAGGATTTCATCCAAATCCAAATTAAAATGTGTGATTGCCAGGAAGGAGCATCTGTGAAATGTTAGAAAAGAAAACATCTTTATATCTGTCTGCCTGTCTTTCTGTGTATCTGCTTATCAATTGTCTTTGCCCTAGCTGTAATGATGGGTGGTTAAACAAATATCTGAAAGGGTCACTGTGTAGGATTCAGGGGGATATATTGACACAAATGCAATCTGATATAATAAGAATGCTTTCTTTAAATCATAATCTCTGGAAAATAAGAATCGTTGTTTTTTTTGTTTTGTCCACGGAATCTGCCATGTTTCGACAGTGGTCCAGAATGGCCAAACCAAACACTGGCTCGAGATAGGGCCATTTAGATTTTAGCAGCAGCCAGCAACAAGCCGGGAGTGTTGGAAAAAATGCATATATTTAATGTGATATTGTTTTAGTCAGTGTTTTTACCGATTTAAATCACTGTGTCCATCTGTTTTGTAGAGGAAGAGACCTCTGTGGATTAATTTGGCACCTGTTAAAAAAATCTCCTGAATATATGTATCTCTAGTTATCAGAGAGAGAGAGAGAGAGAGAGAGAGAGAGAGCAGACATTAAGTTAGCAGAGGAAAAGGTAAACATGCATTAGCAGGTGCTGGGCTAGCAACCCATATGGGATTAGGCAAACGGCAATAAGAAAACATAGATTTTACATTAGACTGCCTTTTTCAGCGTTTTTACTGGTTTTATTCACCTGGTCTGTTTTCCTTGTAAATGAAGAGACCTTTGCAGATAATTTGGCTCCCAGTAATACAGCTCTTGAACACTGAAGGAACTGTAACGAGGAGTGCACCGTTTCAGCTGGTTGCAATCTGCAACCATTTAGCTATATGCACCTATATCCTTCACTGATCCTTTAATGTGTTAATATGGGATAAGAAAGCTGCTCCTGCATTATCACATAATACATATACATACACACATAACAGTGTTTGTGGTCAGTTTTGCAAAGTATCATTAGAAGTGACATTTTACTTGTACTTTTAGCCATGTTTTCACACCTGAAAAGTTCTGTTTAAATGGGGAACCCACCAGTCTGATTCCTCATGTGGCAATAAACTGTGCTCTCAGTTATAATAGCTCTCCTCCTCTCGTCATTATGTTGATTAAAAAAATACAATCTGGGCTACTTCTTTCTCCAAATAGTATCCAGTGCAATTTTACTGAATGCAAATTCAAATGCAACAGGGTTAGTTATTAAGCTCCCTTTAATGTTCCTGTGTGCCTGTATTTCTGTGGTTTTTCTGATGAGTAAAATGGGGCAAATAGTGATAGAAAAGACAGCTGAACATCCAAAAAATATAATCCCAGCCTTACAAAAAGAATGAATTATCACTGTCCTATGAGTCTACAGGTTATGAACACTAAATGTCAGTGGCATCAGAGACCGTGGCAAACAGTGTGTCCTTGCAGAGCTGATGAAACAGAAATATATCAAAAAGACACGGCTAAATTGTGTTGTAGCACCCAACCAAACCAAGGTCTCTGTTCCAGCTCACTATTTATGAGTTAGAACACAGCTGTGCATGAAAAATGTGATGGTAAGGTAAAGGGTGGGGAAGGGCATGCGTGTAAGAGATTTAGCTGGCTGAATCATACACAGGCAGCAGTGAGGCTGCCCGTGCTCCCCTGCAAGTGTAAAAAGTACCCTCAACCTTTCACTCTATGAAGGAGTCATTTTCTATGCATCTGCTGTAAATATTGTTACATGGAAGTGTGCACATTCTTTAAAAACACAAGGGCCACTAGAAAACATATAGGAGTGATAGTTTGTAACAAACAAATACAAGCATATGCTTCATTTGTCTCATTTCATTAATGCTATTCATACATGAAGGTTCAGAGTCACATGAATAATTTAAAATAATACATCTAAATTGGCTCCTTTTGCAGGCCTTAGATATGGAAATTAGCTGTACTCATTTTAACATTTCAATTTTATCTAATTATAACAGCTGAGGATTCCAGGTCAGTTTTGCAGAACATCCGAATGACCTTAAATCATTGTAAAATGAACTATGAACCAAAGTGTAGGTCATTTTCTATAGCTTTTTAAGGTGGCATACATCTATTTGTTTCTGTAACCGTGTTTAACCTGCCCATGTCTGTAACCAGAGGCAGGGTGTTATTTCTCAGATGCAGAAGCAAACACAGGGTGCCACTCCAAAGGCTGCATTTAATACGGTATAGGTTTCAGGCTTTGGCTAAGCCATACTTAACTCATTCACTTTACTTTGGGAATGCTACTTAGTGAGCCTGCGGTCTGGCATATTAATCAGGCAGCTCCACAGTGGAACCACTTCTCCTCTAAATCTAATCTCCGAAGAATCCCAGTCTATATCCTTTGGAATGGAAAGCCTTGAAACAAATCTATGCACCCCAAAGCACATTAACAGAATCAGCATTCAGATCCTCTTTTTGACCCTAATGCTGCAGCCTCGACCCGTTATCTGTGTATGTGAAGGTTGGGGCATAAATACAAAAGCTGTGTGTAGGATGGATGATGTTCAGTGAATTGTGAAACTGAGTTATTGTCCTCTTTGTGAAAACAGGAGGAGAATCTTAACACTGGGGCTGCAGGAATCATTTAGGACACTGTTAACATTAAGCAATAATTAAGTGGCCACAAGGCAAAACATACAATACAAATATAGTACAATCATAATACTGCACCTGAGTTATTAAGGCATATGCTTCTGTGTTTTCACAGACTATCACTTATGATCACCTTTCTAAAGCATTTTGCCCTTAAAGGAGCTGCAAGCGACATTCACAGCACATCTATAATTCACAGCTTGGGGGCTGGATAGTCTGCACGCAGTTCTCAACATGGAGGTGGCTGAGCCAGTGGCTGGCAGTTAATGGTGCTAACTGGTAATGGTGAATGGACCTGCACATGAAGGGCACTTTTTTGTTGTCTGACCACTCACAGCACTTTCACAAAACATGTCACATTCACCCATTCATTCATTCATACACTGGTGGTCAAAGCTAATGTTTTTCAAACATTCATACACACTCACACACCAATGGCACAGTCATTGGGAGCATTTTGGGATACAGTTAACTTTGACACGTGGACTTTAGAAACTGGGAAAGTGCCCACTTTTGATTTAATGGACGACCACCTGAGCCACAGCCGCACCCAATTAACAGTGCTTACATTATCAACAGTACCACAACAACACACGGAGAAGTTTAGATTATAACACAATCTGAGCCAGTGTGACTTTATCCTCTCATCAGGATTCCATTACCCTAATACATCTTTACATATCAAATAGAGGTTTGCTGCTATATAATGTTCTGAATGTAGCAAACAGCTCTTTAAGATGATGAACCCAGAGTCCAAATAATGTTCTGGCATTGTGTCAAACAGAAAATAAAAACAGACTGCATTAATTAGAAAATCAATTTTGCCTCATATTCAATGAAATACAATAAAAAATATATTTAATTATCAAACTAATAAACTTTACTTTTAAAAATATACTCACTTTTTATAAATATAATTTTGTATTGTTGACATGTTGACATCACCTTTTCTCAACACTCAGTAAGCATTTGGGAGCTAAGGATACTAGCTGTTGAAGTTATGAAAGGGAAATTTGTTCCCATTCTTGCTTGATATACCACTTCAGTTGCTCAACAGTCTGAGGTCTTCATTGCCATATTTTGTGCTTCGTGATGCACCAAACACTTTCAGTGAGAGACAGGTTTGGACTGCAGGCGGGCCAGTGAAGCACCAGTACTCTTTTACTACAAAGTATGAGCAAGCTAGTACTGAAACCAATATTTATGAATTCCCTAACTTGTGGTTGTATGCTGGCAGTGGTCACATTTGGAGCCATCGGAACATGTCCTGATACAACAGTTCATATGAAATCCTACGAATTAGTGCCCCATGAATGACATTCCATACTAATAGTAAAGTTACAGAGGTTAGGTTTAGCCAAGTAAAGCTGCTTTAGTTAGGTTTTAGAAAGGAAACTTGGTGATGATGTACCTTGAAAATACTCCAAGACCATGTTTCCACACTTGTCTCTCGGGAATCAAGAATCAAGAAGAAAAATCCTGTGTTTTGTGACCCGACCATCACCCCAACCTGCTTCCTATGTGGACAGCTCCGGACCACCTCCTTCTTTACTCCCATCAGTGATTGGTCATGTGGTTGCAGCCTTCAAAATAAGTGGGTTATCCACACATTACTGACTCTTTTTTTTTTTTTTTTTTTGGGGGGGGGGTTACGCATGATTTTTTTGTGCATTGCTTTTTGTAGGAATGCGTACAGTCAATGAGAACAATGTATGTATACTCTGTGGAAAGGGAAAGGGAAATGTGGAAGGGAAATGTTTTTAGAAGGTTAGATTCTTAGTGCTAAGTAATTTGTTAAACATACGACTGGCTAATGTTGAGGAGAACATATGAGTTCAAATAGTGGTGTTTAATTTTAATTTTATTTTTTAATTTAATACCTTTGGATATGTGGAAATCTTACTCAGTGACCGGCTGGAGCACATTTTTATTGCACAGAGGACTGAAATAGACCCTGAGACAGGCTGTGCCACAGCAGCTTGATAAGATGCATAGACTGGCTAAAACTCTTGGGAGTGTGCCTCAGCTCTGAGGATTCAGTCTGGAAGAACTGAGAAGTTTGATGCGCTCTATTGACTCCACTCTGGCTAAATGGAAGAAATTGATCTCCAAGGTGTCATTCTGAGATTGTGTGTGAACAGGCCGCTAGCCCAGTCACTGTCAAACCATCTGGCCTTTGAGAACCCAGCAGGTAGCCTCTTGCCGAGCCGGCAGTAGAGGTCCTCAGTTTACACAGTGGTTATCCCTCTGATAAGGCAAGGAAAACTTTGATATCATGAAAATACCATTGATGGCTTCACAGGGCTCTTGGATTTTGAATTTTAGCCATCAGCCAAAGTTGACACAACTGTAATGTGGTTGTCGAGGGAACAATGTTCTTTGTAGATGTCTCAGTTACTTTAATTTTTAAATAGTTAAGGGTTAGGCATTCAGTTTTTATCTTGGTGTCTCTCTCTCTCTAGCATGCACACACATACTCGTGTATCTCACTTAAGCAGTACATTCTGTCATTTCAGACTTGTGTAACTTGTTTCAGCTCTGTTTTTGGTACTGGGTTTTTGGATTTGGCTTGGTAAATGGCAAACAGACAAAAGAACAGAGGGGTAATCCAGCATGTGTCATGCTGTTGCACAATCTTGGAACCCATCAGCTATTGTCTGACCATGATAAAGCCTCTGGGGGCGAGGCCAGTATTTTGGGCTGATGTGGTGTAGCCAGTGGATATTCAGGCCAAAACTTAATATTTCATGCACTGTTCATGTTGACTAATCTATACATATACATACATATAACTGCATATTTATTTCAGATAAATGTAAAACAAGAAAAAAATAAATAAATAAATAAAGTAGTATTAAGTTAAATCATCATCAGGGTATAGCTGATGTGTTCCACCTATCCAAATGCAGTGTTTACTTGCTGTTCAAGACTTAATCCCCTTTAAACTGTCTTTTCAAGATGGAAATATTGCATTTGATCTGTGAGCTTCTTACCCTCTGAGCGGGGGATTTGATCAGCTGCCTTATAACAGGGAAGGTAAATGATTGTTAATGCCATTTTGATGCTATTGTTATTGTTTGTAAAGGGTTGCAAATGTGTGTGTTTTACGCCACACCAAAGGCAGATGTTTTTGTGTTAAACGACCCACCGTTCACACCTCTTTAGCTTTCACAATGCCAGCATGCTGTCTAAATCACAGACAGGAGCGGTATGATGCCACCATTGTTGTTAAAAATACAAAAGTGATGTAAAAAAGGGTATTTGTAGCAACCCTATAGCGTGATATCTGTGTTAGAAGGCCCTCAGACAAATGGAAACTAGAACACATGCAGAATATTTTTGATAGATATCAGGTGTTTGAGGCACATACTGTAGGTTATAGAGTTTACTGTGATCACTGCATTAGTTTAGCATGTCAGCATGCCAATATTTGTTAATCAGCACTAAACACAAAACAGCTGAGGCTGATTTTGACTCCAAAATCAGTAAGATGCTTTGTATGGGGACAATGGATGTCTGCATTAAATTTGATGTCAGTCCATTAGTTGTTGATGAGGTATTTCAGTCTGGACTTAAGTGTTGAACTGATTGACCTACATTTCCATCCATAGAGCCATGCTGCCACAATAGTACAGCTAGTACACTGACAGGATGTTAGTTGTTGACAAGTTCATAACCTCATTGGTAGTGCAGTATTGTTTTCCTCTCTCATCCTGTGTCTCTTTCTCCTTGTGTCTCTGTTTTGGTCTGCTGAACACTGATACATGCTCTGGACTCATTAGTGCTTCTCCTTTTATGAAATGGGCCCTCTGAAAAGCTTCTCTACATAATACAAACCTCTCCAGTGACTGTTCTGCTCTGTGGCAAAGTCTCTGCATATTACTAACTCACAACGGAAGATAGCTCAGTCAACTAAAGCAGGATTATGTGGCTAAATTTGCATTTTTAAGTAAGGGAAGAACGGTAGTTTCGGCTAATGTTCTTTCAATGGTTGCCGCTCAAAAATCTAATTAGTGCTCATTATTGTCCTCTTGAAATGAGCATCCTTATGTTAATGAGCTTATGAGTTTAAAGTGCTGGGGGCTTGGCTGGGTCTGGACTCTGTGTTATTTCTATTTATTTATTTATTTTATGGTTGATTTTTTTTCCTCCCACTATGGCTTCCCTTTGGTTTAGGATCATGTATCACTATGTCTTTGTTTAATCTCACACTGCTCTACCACAGTTTTTGTTCTTTCAGGAAAACAAAAATTAGTGATGAGTCTGCATTTTAATACTGCAGTATTAATGAGACAGAATTAATTCTGCACTGCATACTTCAAGAACACACCTTCTTCTCTCCATAATTACAAAGAAAAAAAAACCCAGAACAGTTTCTTTGCTGTCAAAATGTAATCTAAATGCTAATTGTTTACCCTATCTCAAACAAAAGCTACATCTCAAATGCAATACAAAAGCACAGTGTTTCCTTCAGTCACACAATCTCCACGGAGTGCTTGTGCTTCAGGCTCTGGAGAAACACAGAGTTGTCACTGAATAACAAGATGTTTTTGCTCCATTGATCTAAAGCAGTGTACTTCCACTGTCAGACATGGCTGTGTTCAGCTTTGCTGCAGTAATCCCTGTATTTACAAAGTCATTGTCATGTTAAGAGCTTTGCTCTCTTCACGGACCTTAACCTTGCCTTGACTCTGCAGTGTATATTAATTCAATGAAAACATATGCAACTATTGCATATTGGAACAGTTGGTGATACAATTTCAGTGGCCCTACCTGAAAATTGGTATGGTTACCACTGTGCCCAACAGGCATGGGCGGATTATGCGACAACGGGTCCCTGGGCACAGGACTGCATATTAAGATGGACAACATGGTTCTACTCAATTCGACAGTAGGAAAATTAAGCCAACATATCTCAGATATGGCCGCTAGTATCTTGCACTGATGACATCATCTGGAGTCTTCACAGTGGTAATCCGTGAGCTCGAGTTCCAACCCATACATTCATCCTACCAACTGCGAGCAGCAGAACTGATTGCGAGAATAGCAGTTGGCACACAAAGATGTCAATCGTTACTCTAACCCTCCTTCTAATGATATCAAATAACGAATTAACTTTTTCCCCACCATTGACGAGATTTTCCGTCATTTACAACACAACACTTCCCCGCTGTTGACGAGATTTTCCATCAATCAGTGTTTACACTGTCATAGTGAAGGGGATACTGTTATGGATGCTGTGCAATAAAACAACATTTCCATGTCCAAAAAACAAACAAACAAACAAACATACAATCTAAGGTGCCAGGGTGACGGGAGAAGAGGACTACTAACATGCCGACTTTATTGCTATTTATCAGCTTTTTAGACCCTTTCAGCAGCATTGTTTAAAAAAAAAAAAAAAAAAAACGGAACAGGAGAAACATTTAGTGACTTATTTAGAACATCATGGAACAAGGAGGACATAGGCTATATTGTAATTACTCCCAAGCTCACTGCTAACAGTGACTGCAGAACACCGCCATCAGCGTCCGTCAGGTCAGCATCTCCCCCCTCTCTCCTCCTGCGCCAGGTGTGTGACAGGCAGGAGAATTCAGGTGTAGTGAGTTTCCAGCCTGGTTATGTTGAAAGGATAAACTGATATCTGATGTTTGATTCCTTCCAACTCCCAGCAAGTAGACAAATATGTAAATATGCAGTTTGCAGAAAAAGCCATTACCTAGGGACTGTTCTGTAACTGTGGTGCTTCCTGACATTTTGGGAAATGTTCCACTCTATAGTTCCACTGTAACTCAAACAGAATATTATATTTGGCATCATTTTTGTACAATTCAAGTTGACATGTGAAAATAAGAGGGGAAAAAAAACCCAAAAATGTAAACATGAAATCGATTTCGTTCTGAAAATTAGTCATGGGGGGACTCGTGGTTAGCTTCCCTCGCAAAGTAGTTATGTACACAAGCTTGTGTCTTTAAGGTTTTTTTTAAAAAAAAGATATATATCAAAAAAGATATTTTGCAACATAATTGCTCATCTTTTGTAGTGATGATTTAACCAAGAGTTCAATGCTGATCCAAACCTTAGAAGTCATCTGCGAGGTAAACAACAGTCTACAAAAAAAAAAAGAAAAGATTTTTACTTGCGGAACCAAAGGAGCCTGAAAAAATACAAATAAATAAATACATTTCAAAAATAACTCTATAACCATTATACCAATTGAATGGATATGTGTGTATCTCAGCAGTTACTAACCCCCAATGATGCATTAAAAGCTGGGTTTACTCTTTAACCGAGCACATTAACACCCGGCCGTCTACATCTTAAGATGTTGATGAGTCCACACCTCTGTTGATACCATAATTAAACTGTGCTTCACTGACTGACTGGCAGCTTCATTCTCCAGCTTAAACTATTAACAATGCTGTATTAATCTGAAAATGAAAATACTATATTTACAAACAAGGGGTCTGACATGATCATCATGCTTTCTTCATGAACCAAAACATGACAACTAATTATACCCGCACTGCAGATTGTAATGACACATTCATCAGGGCTTGATGTGTTTATGATAATCATCAGTGTAATATCAGAGCAATGTCAATAGCGGTCAGAGCAGCTACTTGCTAACATGATGTATTCCTGCAACTCAAGCGATGTTGTTGTTTAACAGTAATGGATTTACACATAATGAGCGGAGCGACTTTTCAATATCAGCTGAATGACGGCCGTGTTTCTACCGTTCACTGTGACTGTGGCTCATTAGTTGCGATGGTGCAGCGGTAGTGGCACATTGAAGTGGAGCTATGTGGATTGATGGTCTCTCTGGTCTCTTTTAGAGCAGGGTTTCTTATGAGCTGACAGTCTGCACCCTGACTTTCATATGTCCATTCCAACGGTCTCCATACTGTCAATTATAGCTCTCTCTTTTGCACACTCACACACACACACACACACACACACACACACAGCACAGATACTCACCCTTGAGGTTATTCAGTGGCTTGATACATAGTGAATATGAGTGACAGATCAGAAATGTATGATAATAACCCAAGCTCTGCTTTCATCCCAAAAGGAACTTTATCTCTGATGAACAGTTTTCCTGATACCATCAGGTACATTTTCTGAATAACCTCATTTTTTTCTAACACATTATAAAGCCTAGAATTTGAATCCATATTGCCTAGAATCGTTTTCAAGTTTTCCCCTTTCATGTATTTTTATCTTAGACTGTCCTTCCACCTGTGCGCATACTAATCACCATGAAACAGCAATTATCTGAAATACAAAATCTTGCACTTCCAGGCACATTGTTTAATCCTAAGGAAACGTTTTCTCTTCATAATTTACACCCTCATTAAAACCACAACGAAAAATATCATTAAGGTCATCAAACACAGAACAAACTACGTAGAGCGAGCATGCTTGCACAAATGCATGCACATACAATACATGCACACACCTGACATCAACCCCCTCACTTGGGCTTTAGCTATGGGAATACAGCAACTAAATTAGCATAATGATTTAATATCAAACACGGCTTTATCCGGCATGTACAGCCACACAGCTCCAAAGCTCCATCAAGTCTTTATCCTTAATGTGTCCCCTGCTATCAGCATTAGCACGGTCGACCACTCATAGCACAATGTGATTCATCTTGGCATTGTTTTCAACCCTGATTAACTGGGTGAAGGTCCTGGTAACACTACACAGGAATCACACAAAGCTCTGTAAAGAAATGATAGCAAAGGGTGGCTAAAATACAGTTTGCTGCTACCCACAGAAGTATATCGTTAAGTTCTTTTGGTAGTACTCCCAAATGCTTTTAATACACTGACTATAGATAAGAGCATCATACAGCTTCACTTCAGAAATCTGAATAATCTCTTGAATTTTACTGTCCATGCATACTTATTGGTCTGATTCTGAAGTTTTATCATATCGAAATATGGCAGATTAAATTTCTAATGTCCATAAAATGTTTTCATGTGTTTACCGATGATTACTCTCACCTGCATTGTCACACTGTATTTCACTTTTGTTTAAATGTATGCATTGTTTGTCATTGGTATTCCATTCAAGCAGATGGTTTAAAAAAAGAACCACACGAAACACATGCAGAACCCTCTAGAGGTTCAGCTGAGCTCCTCCACCTACGCAGAGTAAACTAATGGAAGGCTAACAGCTGGTGAAAGTTTGCCAAAGTAAATACCCACAGTGTTTTTTTCGTTGTTGTTTTTTTTCTTTGACTGATAATGTCATGTGGTGTTGATTGTTCCTGCCGGCTAGACTGGGAGCATGTTCACATCCTGTTTGTTTGAGCAGCCCCCGCTTGCTTAATTTATTCTGGTAGGTGAGAACAATACCACTCCAAGTGCACAGAAAGCAACCTCACTTAGACACTGTGAAATTATAGGTCTCGGCCCTTTTCCAAGTCATCTGCAGATGCAGTTTGTTTATGGTGTGAACAAAGCACAATGGACTCAGCAACCAGCGTCAAGGGCTGCTTCACCTCCACTTTTTCCATTACCTTTTGTATATTAGAGCAACTCTCTGTGCATTACATCTAATTAATGAACTTATTTCTCCACAGTTAGTCAAGAGCCAAATTGCTGTGAGATGTTTTTGGTGGTACAGGTTTTGCTTTCCAGGGTGTTTTAGGAAACCATACACAATCATACTCTTATGATAATAATAGTAATAATAATAATAAGAAGAAGAAAAAGAAGAATAGCTTGGATTATATATCACCTTTCAAGACATTCAAGGACGCTTTACATAGTAGTGCAGACTAAGCTAAATAATGTTAAAAAAAAACAAGAACAAACACGAATTAAATAACTGAAAAGTAACCACCAGTGGAGTCCTGTCCAGGGCTTTGCTGGACACCTAAGACAGGACTCCAATGCAGTAGTCCAAACAGGAGGTTATTAAGGCACGTGTCCTCCAGGGGGATGAAAGGAATATAATTAACACATATAATACATATAATTGACATAATAATTTATTTTCTTTGTTTATCTAATTTAAAAAAGTGTAATTTTATAGAAAATGAAAAAAAAAAAAAAAAAAGAAAACATGCTTTTTTTTTGTACTAATGATTCATTAAAATAATTAATCCAATTCCAAAAACGAAAATAATATTACACAGTTTTTCTTAAAAGGTAATTTCAGGATGGGGACATTTTTGTACCTAGCTAATGTTATTAGAGCACTAGAGGGTTAAATGCTCTCAGTAGTATGCATCTGCAACAAGCATAGAAGGGATCAGAACACAGAAGACAGATTTTTAAAGGATAAGTTGGGAAAACCATTATTATGGCAGCAAGGGATGGCAGGAAAGACAGGAAAAAAAACACTCTTTACATACTTGTGTAGTTTGCTGCTGTAAATTTACTTTGGTAAACAAACATTCTGTTTATTGGAGCACAAACACTTTATCCATGGATTTCAGTAATTAGCACAGTTTCAATCAGAGGGGAGAATCTATTAAATCACCTTCTGTTGCGTTTCACTGTTAAACAAAAAACTTGCACACACTTACATGCTTTTCTCATTGGCACAAGGCTGGGGGAGCAGAGGTTTGAATCAAACACCTTGTTTAAAATGTTCCGCTTGAGCATTCAGATTCATTTGTTCACTCTTGTTTCTTTTTCTCATTCTTTTCCACCTTGTAGACTATATACAAGTGTTCATGAGAGCTCTCTGTGAAATTAATTTGTATTATCATGAGACAGTTTTTTGTAAACACATTTTCTCTCCACTGACGTGTTTCTCCTAAGTAAATGCATGTGCTGCTTTGAAGAGAAATTATGCTTCACGAGGCAATTCTTCGTTACTGTGAGTCAGTAGAGGTTAGATTTTGTATTTGTCTGTTTGTTTCTTTGTTTGTTTTAGCATTTTTTTGTATCCTCTTTTTTTGTATACACTTTTTCCAGCTCTAACAAGTTCACTTCTAAAAAGACAATCAGATGCGGCACAACGTGATAAATGTGAATCTCGGCAAAACAATCAAAGTGACAAAGCTGTGGTGGGTCTATCTCCCCACGCTCACAGACAGAGAGGAGTATAAGCCTCAGTGAATGAGAGACAGAGAAGGGAGAGGTTGCAAATTGAGGCCAGTTTACCCTCCTCTGTCCGAGTTGTCTAATTTGTCAAGCACATAAATTACTGAACGGAGGGGACTTTGATTTCAGAAACTGGAGTATACTATTATGCAAATTTCTCACAGTGCACTTTATTACATTATCTTACACGGGGTTGACTTCACTTCTCTTCCCTCACCTCGTGTTAATTATCTTTCTAATAACAATCAGCGAGGCAGCAGGGAGGCTCCTTAATTTATTCTGCTCTGGAGTAAACCTTTTGGTGGGTCCTCCTAGGATATGGATCATCACAACGATGATAGCTTATATTGTGAGCCTGTGTGTGTGTGTGTGTGTGTGTGTGTGTGTGTGTGTGTGTGTGTGTGGAGGTTGACTAAGGTAATTCCAGAACAGCTGCTCCAGCAGATTTTAAAATGTGCTCTGCAGCCCTGCACACAGCACCTATAGTGCAGTAGGTTTAAACCTTATTGCACCTGCATGTGTACACATCTCTGTGGGAGTCTCCTCATTAGTTTTCACAACATACAGTTCAGATTAAAATAGGCTTTGCATCCCAGAGAATACAGGCACTCAAAACCAAGTGCAGCCCCTGGGTTCTTCTGTGTCTTCTGTGTTGTGGTGAGGACCCTGTATGTCAAACAGATTGCTGTCTTTGAAACAAATGAGCGATAGTTGAACTTGGCCTGAGCTTTTTACCTTCTAACCGATAATATGACACATTTGATGATATGTGCATGAAAGTCTCATTAATGCATTAGAATGACTTGCTCATTCAGCCAGTGAATATCAGCTTACTGTTACAAAGACTTGATTTTAGTTTCTTCAAAGGAATCAGTGTTAATGATTTAATATTAGTTATCCCTTTCTGGCTTGCAACAGTTCACCAGCTACATGTCTTTTTTTCAATAATGGAATATGGATTTTTTTTAAGTTAAGCTACAGGATATTTTGCATAGAAAATTGATGGAAATATGATTAAAAGCCCCAGGTGTTGTGTGCCAAAGTTTTTAAAAAAAAAACTGAAATGATTTGCTCCTGTAAGTGAGCCTCACGAATGATGTAAACTACCTCAGTGCGTCTTCCAGTCAGCCATCGTGTGAAAGCCTCCACGGTCCCTTCATTCAACACAGGCTGAGCTGCTCAATAGGCCTTACCTACGGCCTCACTGAGATAAAAGAAGTACTGTCAATTTTCCCCGCTGCTTTTTCACTTAACCTTCTGCAAGATAGTAGTGGGTGAGATTATTTATTTATTTATTTATTTATTCTCAGTGATTTGTCCTTGTGTCCCATTGTACATGAGTGCAGGTGGCTAATGAAGACCTGAGAGGAATGGAACTCCAAGTGAAATGATTTAAAGTCTCTATGCATAATATGCATGCTACCGCATTTCTAAAGCATAACTCTGTCTTGTGTAAGAGACGTAAAGAGTTTTGTATAATGTAGCGGTCAATGCTATGTTTTCATGAGTACCAGTCTCTTCTTGGTTGTAAAAAAAAAGACATGTCTGATGTTGTTTACATCCTCTAAGGTAGCCGCAGGAAGAAGCGTGACTGGTTCTTCCTGCCAGAGATCAATTCCTTGCCCTCAAAGGGTCAAATTTGGAATTGATTTCCCTCAGTCCATTTTCCCATAGTGAGAACTCTCTGAAGCAGTAAATCATTTCCTCAACTACAATGGACAGAACAAATACCTCCACGGGGAAGGCTGCTCGAGCATTAAATGCCCGCCTCCCTTGTGAACATAATTTCCATTAACACTTTCTCAAACCTCTTCACACTCAGGGTAATTTGTCTACAGCTCTCAGCCTGTAATGGTAATTGAAATAATTATGGCAGCAACACAAATTTTTGCTTTATGGATGTAGGAGCTTTTGTTGTTGTGCCTGTCGTTAGGAGGTAGAGTGGATCATTCACAAATGGGGAGATCCATTAGATCTTTAGCACTTTGGTGTTTGGCGTTTTAATGTGTGTGTGTGTGTGTGTATGGGTGAATATGGCATATAGTTAATGCACTTTAAGTGGGCAGGTGGCTCTCAATTTCTCAATTTACCATCCAACAACCTTTTTCTTACATGTAATTGGGGATGGGGGGGGGGGCTGGAGCCTATCACAGCTGTCTTTGGGCAAAAGGCGGGGTACACCCTGGACAGGTCACCAGACTATCGCAGGACAAAACAAAATTTAAATCCATTGCAGAACTGTAGAACTGTTTTAAGTGACTGCTTTGACTCATATATAAGTCTCCAGGTGGTGTATGTTATTTAATTTTATTTATTTTTAGTCATTAGTGCAGTACATCTGTTCTTGCGTAACTTCACATGCAACAAATTGCATAGACAAAATGTATTTTTTTTATCTTTGTGTGTGTGTGTGTGTGTGTGTGTGTGTGTTGTCACTTCTACAAATTCCTTTTTTTTTTTTTTTAATGAATTACCGCTGAGCTTCAAACCATCATCTCAGCCTTTAATGGAGGGTTGTTTGGACCCAGGATGCATCTATCTTTTCAGCTTCCTTTTAATTATGATAGTGTCCTCCATACACTAGAGCACTTTACAAAGGCTTTTCAAATACTATTAAAAGGCTAAAGTCTCACATATAAAGACAATGTGGGTTTTCAGTCAACTAAAAGGTTATGCAAAGACCGTGGATTTTACATGTAGAAACACAAGATAAAAGGTGTCTTTTGTTGACCATGTTTGTGTCAGTTTGACAGCAGTAATAATCAGTTGTAATCCATAATGGTCATTTTTTTTTAACAAAATTTTGGATTTTGATTCCTCAACTTGCACTAGTCCAAGGGATATGTGAGAATGAGCGGTGAACTGTTTAAAAAAATTAGGATTCACATTTAAAAAAAACTGCTGATTGGTGGATCAGATTAAGCTTAGATTAGACTCTTACTTACTTTACAATTCCACCACTGGTTCCTTTTTTTTTCCACAGTACAAGAGAACTGGGACTTGTCCATGTCCCTGCCTCCCTGGAGTCCCCTCCGTATTTACTATCTGCCCAGTTTGCTGCTTCTTGTAAATTTAAGAACTATGTACAATTTGGGGGAGATAAAGTGTGCACATAAGAGCTATGAAAAATATCAGGGGGTGACTTGAGAAAAAAAAAAAAGAAGCAGTCAGTGTGGTTTACTAGAATAAAACTCTATTATTGGGCCATTTATCTGATACCTCCACAAAATCCGGCTGCAAGGGTCTTACATATTTCACCCACTTGGTCTAGAACTCATTGAATACATTTTCCTATAGATGGTGAAAAAAAGTTATCTTTTCCATAACATAAATATAATTTACTATTGGTCCAACCCTGTACTGTTGGTGGTGCGGGAAGTAGCCAATGCCTTGTGAGGGCTTTTTTTGACAAGCAGATATCAAAATAAAAAAACAACAACATAAATTCACCAGAACGATTTGCCTGAAAATGGAAAATTGCACGGTTAGACCACATCACTTCTGCCCCCATTGGTTCAAGACTGTAAAACGTAGCCAAACCGCTCTCAGCAAAATGGTCACAAACGGGTTGAAAGACATTTCCCAGCCTGAATTATTTTCCCAGTTATACACTGATTACTGGGGATGCAGCAGCATGTGGAGCCCAGTTATTACAAGTCTTTCATCATAAAAAGGGCTTACTCACCTGCCAGTGGTCCAGTCTGTGGGAGGCTAGGTTTTTATTACGTTTGTGCCACCTGACGATGACAAATCAACCTCAAAGACAGCCATCACTTCTTCAAGGCTGCTGTTCTAGATTATTTCAGAAGTCTGTAGAGCCCTGAAAAAAGCCACTTTGAAAAACTGCGTTCTGTCAAACATGATTAATATCACTATGTTTAACATTTGAGATGTTGCCCCTGCTGCTTGGCAGTGTCACTAATAGAAAAGGTAATTTTGGATCTGTGTTAAGGTGTCACACTCATGCTATATTGTAAGGATTTATGCATCCAGATGGAGAGATTTTTTGGTCCATATTTCCCAAAGACTCATGTGTAAGTTGCCTGCTGAAAAATGAATGGTTGTGGGAAGAATGTATGTGGAATACATATAAACAGACTAGTGGCTCACCTGTATTCTTACTTCCAAATGTTTTTTTTTTGGTTAATAAAATAGTGCACTGTACAGTTCAGTTTCAGGTTAATGGTGATATCTGGTAAATGTGATGGACAACCCTGATTGTTGTTTGGAACTGACAGCTGAATTTCACAATCACCATGCAGTTTTATATTTGACATTGTTAAAACCCTCTGTCCCCATGCTCTACAAATAATATTTACCATTTTTTTGTTGTTAGATGTTTTGGTAAATTGTAATGTGTGTTTTTGGCATGTGTACTTGCCTATTTACAACGTGTCTTCTCTTGTGTTTTTCTAGGTAAGAAAGACATCTTTGAACCTGTGCCTACTTTGCGTGAGACTGTGTGCGTGTGTGAGTTTGCTTATTCGTGTTCCTGACTGCCAGAGTGGTAGCGACATCATTGAATTTGGAAAGAGAGTAAGATTTACCACACACACACACACACACACACACACACACAGAGCTTGTTAAAGCTGCTTCCTGCCTACTCATCTTTCTAACAAGACTTCCATCCTGATGACTCTTTGATTTGATTTCAGCTTCAGTTTGTGTTATTCCAAGCTGTTTGGTTAGGATTTGTAATTAAATCAGCAGGATGTGAAGGAAATCAAAGCTGCTGTAATCATGTCGGGCTAAAAACGTGTTTTTGAGGAAAGGAAAAAAAGTCATTTGGAAGCTCAGCAATGGTGTAGAACATGCAGACGGTGAAGGAGCACCTGTGCAGCATACATTTTAATACTTAGTGACTTTGTCAGATAAGGCTTGCTTCAGATCTTATTACTTCCATGCCCAGACTTTGTGCTGCTGTTGTGTGGGATTCAGTTGATCAAGAGGTATCAAATACTAGGAACATCTTGAACTAACATGAATTATAACAGAAGAACACAACATGCTATGGCCTAAAATGAGGCCATCCTTTGTATTGGATGTCTGCAGTGTGCTTTAATGCGGGGTAGAAACTCTGTATGTGATGAATGCTGAACAAGTTCAGAAATTTGACAAGAATGTTTGCTGCATTCAGATGAATATTTATTGAGCATAAGGCTATCTGTAGAGGAATACATTATTTTCAAAATCCAACATTAAGATGGAAATGTAGACAGCAGCACTGACGTTTAAAGAATTTGCAGTTTTAAAACTGCACTTGGCGGTATCTTTGTGTGGTACTATCCTTCTCTAGGTCCTGACCCAGTTCAGTAAAACTGGACATTCTCCCCTTTGGCAAGATCACTTTAAACTTCGAAGCAGAACGTTAATACAGGAAGAAATACAGGTACTGGGCCATGCATATTTAGTAGAACCCGCCATTATTTATATTATTCATGAAATACTTCGCCATAGCTCTTTTAGAGAAAGGCCTCTAGAAGGTGTTTCTGTTATACATGTTGTGAATGTTAAAAAAGTGAGCTATTCAATTTAAATCTTGAGCTACAGTGCTCACACAGTATGCTGTACGGGGCTTAGTCCTGTACTCATCTACAGCTGTGATCTGCTTCACCGGAGGGGGAATCTCTGAGGGTTGACCATTCTCTGTACTATGATAGAGACATGCTGTGAAACTGTAAGTGTTTCCATCTGTCACTTTGTCACTTGGCCACACAATTTCATCCCTTGCCTTCTATCTTCCACGTTACATCTTTTTATTTTCCCTGATTTTTTTTTTCTCTCTATGTCTCTTTCTTTCCTTCCTCCTGTCTCTTTCTGAGCCAAATCTGCGACTGTCCGCCACCTAAACTGTCCGCCTGTCTGTATCAATTTCCAGCCCCTCTTGGTCTTCACTAGATAGAGACAGACGGTTCTCCCCACATATGACAATTCATCTTCATGTATGTGTGACAAAACAGGACATTCAAGCCTGGATAATGCTCACATGAGAGTCCAAAATCTCCCTCTTGGCTCACTTTGAACACATTCCTAGTTCTCGCTTCCCTGCTGTTATGTTTTGTTTTTATTTTCTTTTTTCCCCTCAGCTTTCTGCTCTGACTCCACTGCCTCATATCTTATCCAGTAGGACATGTTTATTTGGTGATATAAAACCATTTCTACATGTGAATTGTCGGTAGCAGCCGGGAAATCGTGAGGAAAGGACAAGCAAACAGATACTTAATGTTGCTTCTATACTGTAATATAATGACAGTGTTGCAGTGATCATAAAACACAGGGAGGACTATGCCTTGGTCTGACGTGTGAGGATACACTGGGCCTTGGAAATTTGTAAATGTTCCTTGAGGGGATGTATCAACTGGTGCAGACATCAAACCAAAACTTGAGAAGTTCAGTAACAGGCTTTCTGAAAAATCACCCCTGCTCAGGAAGCTTTGGCCATCACTGTAATGAATCAATTAACTGGAAACTGGTGATTAAAACTTTACATTAAGTGCTGGGTGGAAATACATCTCTCCCATTTAATGTGTCACCTTCAGAGTCAAACGACAGATTAAATGCCCGCTGATGGTTTCGAGTGGAATCATTCACTCATGAAAGATTTATTAAAAACAGACTTTTTTGAATTCTGAGCTTTTAAACACTGAGCTAATCCCCAACCATCAATTTGTTCTGCTGACATACTGTGTTTTAAAAGACGATTTGGCCTCGCTTTGGTGCCGGACGAATCTGCGAGCTTAAGTGGTATAGACTCTGGCAGAGGGACGGCTCCACTTTGGACAGATCTCCAGAGGCTTAAGACATGCCGGGCCAATCACACCCGTTTATCTAATTATGGGTTGTGTTTGAGATGAAGGCTTTAGAGAGGTGTTCTTTTGAGCCATTTTTTTAAACAACAAAGATGGCTTTGTCAATATGGAGCTTTCTATTGAAACAGCTTTTGCATCAATATTGAACGAGCTAGATGGTATAATTTTGCAAAAAGAACATATCAACGGCTCTTTTATTGAGAGGAACGATATTTCTGCTGTACTTTTGAAAGGATTTGGCAAATTTAATCTCTAGCTCATTCAGCTAATCTCAGCACACTGTACTCTGTCTACATTTTTATGTCACTCATACTTTTCTATGTTGCTTTTTTGAGTGTATTTCCCACCTGGCATTTTGCATCAAGTCCTGTCTTAATTTGCTGTTCTTGCCTCAAGTAGACCTGGCACTGGAAGCTCAGTGCTTCAATACATAAGTTGTTGATAATGCCCTTTAGAGTTAAAAAAAGAAAGAAAAAAAAAAAGACGTATTTGCTTTTGCGGTTTGGTCTGGTGATGCCAGGCTAATTCTGACCAAAACGTTTCATGCTATTACAAAGATTGAAGTAGTAGAATTAGATTAACAATTGGTCGATGGAGTGTGTTTGCAAGACGCGTTCATATTCGTAGCCTTTATTCCATTGATATTTGCAATTTAAAGTGGCCACTTTCTCTAATCACCTTCTCTTATTGAGTTATTACTTACAGTTGTATCGCATACATGAGACCATTAACTGGAGCATTAGCCTTTAACTTACTTGAACATGAATATTTATTGGGTTGAAAGCAGTCAGCATGGATTATGCTGATGGGAAAATAGTATATCTGCCAAAAAAGTTACACAATATCCAAAATGCATAAGATTAAAGTAAAAATGTCAGATGTCTCATGCATTTTTCTGCACTTATTTAAAGCCCCTGGCCTCCTACATAGGTTTTTAAATAATTATGGCTGAACTGACCTGTTCCTGTTGACACTGACTGAAGCCACACTGGGTGCTCAGTACATGGATCCATGACACAGCTATTGTGCATGCTTAAACACTCAGTTTGCTGACTGAGAAACTCAAATGGAATTGAGCCATCATTAAAGTGCCACTCCAGCCAGTGTTACTTCCTGTTTTTCAATTAACGTTAATTCCCAAACAGAGAGTGGGTGGTAGTCGGGTGTAACATTTGACCATGGCAACCACATTGCTTTCAAGCAAATCTGTCTAGGTCAGCATTATGAGCATTGATAGCAATAATGGCCATAACTTGATATAAGGTATGAGGTGAATGATTTTTCTTCACCTTCTTCAACTGAAGGAAATATGAATGAATATGATTCTAATGCTGGTTAAAATTCAGTTCTCTGCATGATTACTGCTTAGCTTAACTAATTAACAGGCAGTTTATATGGGCAACCAGTTTGTGTGCTAGTTTTTTGTAACGCCAACAAGTTTATGAAACTCCCACATTTTAATCGTTTTTTCTTTGACAAGTTAGCAATACAGCCTATCGGGTACTTTGTATCAAACATGGCTTCAACTTCTGCCAGGACCAGCTGTTGGTTGCTGAGTGACTATGTCACTTGCATAGCCTACTCTGGTCTGTAGATGTTAACCCTCAAAGACCGAGACAGCTGTCTGCTGCCTAAAATAGCTGCCATTCGAAAATTTTTGAACCACTAATCATATCAGCATGCTTTAAAAACTTTTGTAATGTGGAGAATCTCAGCTTTCAAGTGATATTACATATGACCTGAGGCCAATACCAGTTGTGCAAACTCAGTGAAAAAGTGTTAAAGTTTCACATCATGTGCTGGCTCCAGAAACTAAAGAAACAACCCCACACTATCCCAAAATGAAGACTTATCACCTTGTTTTACCTATGTCTCATATTTAGCTGTATGCGCACTACAGTTATAGCCTATAAAAGCATAGATCCCAGTCTGCATCTGTTGTCTTCAATGTAGCCAACACTCGAGATTGGTAGACAAGATAACAAGATGTTTATGGCTCAGACGCAAAGAGGCAGATGCACCTGTACAAGCTCTGAGGATGATGTATGATTTTGTTTCTGCTATAGTCATACATTAAAATCCCCTCTTTAGCAGCAACCTTGTTTTTTTTTTTTTTGTTTTTTTTTTTACATTTTTTTAAAATACTTTGTACAAAATTAAATTATTTATCAAAAACATTTGGCAAACAATGTGGCTAAAGGACATTGTCAGACTAAAAAGAAGTTGTAGGGCTTTATTGCTATTAGTTGTCCAAATAATGCCTTGGAAAAAGGTTGGAGCGGCAAGAAATTATTTCCTGACATCATATAAAAAAACAACTTTTTTTTTATACAGATACAATAATCTGAAGATGCATTACTTCATTTAATACAGTTGTGTTCAGTTTGCATGGAACACACCTGTACAGACTGATTTGAGATAAAATATATGTAATAGTATCAAATGAATGTAGGGAATTTAACTTAAAACGCCTGTGAGGTAAATGCCCCTCTATGAATTAAAAAAAAAATGTTGCTGGGAAAGGGGAACAAACAGATGAGAAAACGATACAAACCTGTACGATCCATCACTGTGAGCAACATGCCAGTTGACCTCTGAGAGATCTCCTAAAATGTACTTCATCTCCATTACTTCCACACATTGTTTATCTTTTAAATGCCATTCACAGTTGTTTTGACACTTTCTATATTAGCTGGCCTTACAGTGCAACACTAATATTTTACCATGTTGCCATGCATGATCTAACATGAATTTATCAAACGGTCTTGGTTCGCTTTACTAAAGAAAATTGTGCTCCATTCTCTGTGGACTTAAAGGGCAGTGATAGGTTATATCAGGTGCTTGTGGCAGTCAGCTTTTTTCAGTCTAGGCACTGTTACTTTTCACAGTCATTATGCTGCTGTGGTTTATCTCAAGCCACTGTCTGTTCAAATAACAATAAGAAACGTCCATTGACAAAATCTAAAATTCTTTAGAATACCATGCATATGTAGATGGTGATGATAAGTAAGGAATTACAGAGTGAAATGAAAAGGGGACTAAAGGGAGGAGTTGATGGAAAAGGACAAACATAATGATACAATAACAGATTGAAAGTGCGGATGCTAAATGGCTGCTCATCTCGCAGGCTGAAAAATGAGTGCAGACATCAGCCTTAAAAAAGGGGGGGATGAATCACTAGGTCTGTAATGTTCTTTGATAAGGTATTTTTGTGAAATGCGTGTTGCTTTGCATCAGGGGAATTTTGGATTACTTCCATAGCTTTCTCTTCACTAGCTGTCAGCTAAATGCTGCTGGCTATCCATTACCCCAAATTCTGTATTTCTGCCAGACTATTCTGTCTGTACAGTGAAGGAGCAGTGACTCATCAGTTTACTGCTACAGTGCCCTCATCACACAAAAGACAAGGTGCTTTGACTTTAATATGTTTCAAAATCCTTTGCAAACAGTGAAATTGCATTATTCCTTAAGGGCCTAGTCTCCAAATTAGTCTTTGTAATAACATAGCATAAATAACAGCTGCAAAATCCATGGGTCAAGTACTGAACAGATAGCCCCCGATCCTTAGTGCATGGTCTAAAGTGCATGGCCCAAGTCCGTATGATGCATATCTAACTCCCATTTGCAAATTAATCTGGTCACAATGTAAGAGGAAAGGGTAAGAGGGGGCTGTATTTTATTACTTAATTATCAAAGGTGTGCTTGGGGCATGACACAAATTCAACAAATCAGATTGTTATCTCCCATCCCCTTTGAAAGCCAGGTGTGTCCAGATTCTGGAAATCACAGACTACAAAGTTGTTTTTTTTGTTGTTGTTTTTTTTTTTTTTTTTTTGCTTTTTTTCCTGAGGACGGCAATAACAATGAACAAAACAAATGTTAAAAATGACAAAATGTTACAAATGAATGATAGATTTTGGATGTGATTGCAGGCAACAGCAGCCTCATGAATTTTAATGGACTGAACAAAAGTTCAAAAGTTAATTTACTGTGTTTTTTTTTTTTCCCTTGTCTCCATCTCCCATCAGATTATTACCCTCTGTTAGAGCTGTCTGATACTCTGCACCTTTGTTGAAATATCTCTCAAAGCACTGACAGATAATATGCTTCTTATTCAAAGCAGCTGAATTGATAATCCCATTAGACTATAGGAGGGTAAAGCAGTGCCTCTTCAGCGGGTGTCATCCCAGCTCGCTGCAGGGTTATCTCTGTCTCAGAAGACTACTGCTGAGCTTGGGCTGTATGGCTTTCCCCTTCATATTGGATTCCGTGTTGTGAGCAGCACCCTTTTCCCACCGCCTGTTAAGACTGTTACATCATTACAGGAAGTACTCTTGTGCTTTTTGCAGAGCGAGCTGGGCCTATGGATGGTGATTACTGTCAGTTGATCCATCCATCTATCCAACACTTTGATCCAAGCACAATAATGAAAATGTCACTATAATATAAAGTTCCCTCTTACACAGAAAATGAAGGTCTAATGGTCACCCCATTCAAACTTTTTGGATGTGTCAGGTTTTTATTGGTCACCAAGACCAAATGTTATGTTCCATTTTTCAAATTGGAAATTTGTAGGTAACCTTTTTCTCTCAAGGGAATCAGCCCTGTTGATTTTAGTAACCCTTTCCTTGTTACCTGTGGGTCAAACCGTACTCAGTGTTGTAGAACTCAAGATTGGTCAACCAGTATTGAGAGCAATTTTGGAAGGTCCTTCTCTTGAAATTGGCTGCATTTTTACTCAGCCTTGTTGTCGTCTCAGACAAAAATAATTTAGGGCTTCATTCCAAGACTGTCAAGAACCCCAACTGTCGGGATATTACTAAATTCTCTGTGCATTTGATGAGTTGTTTAACATTATTACTGTAATTAGATATAAAACTCCCTGCTTAAAATGCAACCTACAACTCGACTGAAAGCTTATGTTGCTGTTTACATATGTAACCCCACAACCACCCCCCATTCCCCCTCCATGTGCACCCTAAGAAAGTGAATGTGGGAGACAAGAGGCAAGGGTTAGCTGTGTGGGGGGAGATTTTTTTCATCTTCTCATTTTCTTTAATTGTCTTGGTCTTGTCTCAGTCTGGATACAATCAGTACTTATACTTACCAAACACGAGAAGGCTTCAAAAAGACTTTAAAAATACTTCTTAAAAGACTAAAATCTGACACACTGTCACATTGAGGGGCAATTGTGTTTGTCACATATTGTACAACTAAATTCCTTTGGAGATTATTTCCCTCCCTGCTCCCAGTTGATAACATAATGCCATACTCACTTTTAAGTAATATTACATATTAACAATTATTTACATGTCTGCAAAAACACATAATTAAAGAAACTATAATATGTAAAAATAAGCTACATTTGCGCACAAACCTATACATTTTAGATTTTGTCACTAGAACAACAAGCCTCTGTTAGTTTGCTGTGCTGTTTTGGTAAAGCTTTTCAAATATTTAATAGGAATAAGATTTGTTGATGTTCTTGCACCTCCTGGAGTCCCCTCCATGTTACCCAGTTTGCTGCTTCTGGTTTGGTGATGGAGAGAGCACAGTTATTGGTTATTGACAATGTTCACATCATTAAACTTCAGTGTCAAAGCCAAACAATTAGTATCACAGGAACTGGCACCAACCGATGTGAATTTCCCATGATTCTGTTCTAACTCGGGAAATTTGTCCGCGAGAGTGGAGTTGCTTGAAAAGTCATTTGTTGCGAGGCTGACATTAGTGGACAGCACTGCTTTACATTTGCAGCTCTACGACTTGTAATGTTCTTGGAATAGCAAAATCAGTATATTGTCCAATCTGACATTTGCAGAACTAGAACATAATAAACTGTCGATTAGATATTTTGGTAGTGATTAAAACTACAAATTTATATGAGAACTGTCTAAAGCTATACAGTAACAATGTCCTCTTAATCTTGACTCTGCCCTTTTTTTCTCATCTTTCCATTTCCCCTCATCGCTCTACGCCCCCACTCCCACCCTCCACATGACCACTTCTTTTAATCAACAGTGTGGTTATGATATATGTTATCTTCCACTGAGCCCAGATATGCTCACTTTTTTTTTCTTTTTTTCTCGATGATCACCTCGGGTATGTGTTGGCATGAGATGTGTCAGGGCTGCTGGAGCTTGAAGCTGCTCAGTTACAATGATCCACTCCACTGGGCTGAAGGAAGCTATTGTGAACTCCAGATTAATAGCAGTGACACGAACATGCCCTTCATCCCCCTGCAGATCTCATCATCTCTACTTTCGGTTACTCAGTAGGGTGAAGTAAAGACATTTTGTTCGGAAAGGTGAGAATGCATCTTATAGGTTAGAGAGTGTATACTAGGTGAGGCTGCTGGGTTCGAGCTTATTTGTGTCTTGCATCAGCCCTTATATTAATCATATTCATGCTTGGTGGCATAAAATAATTTCCTTGTTCTCTTCAGCAATGTTTATCTGCTTGGAGAATTTATCATCAGGGGACACAGATTTACAGCCCAAGTCTTTCCAGCTGAGAGGGAAGGTCTAAAGCTCATTGTAAGTCACGTACAAAAGAGCTGTGCGGACTGTTTGCTGCATTCTGGTCACCTCAACTTTAATTCAGATATTCATGAATCTCTCCTGAACTGGGGATGTGTATATTGTTGTGATCATGCATGTTATCCCTCACACAAAAGGCTGAAGATTTAATCACACTCACAAAAAGGATCATACTTCAAAGAGGGAGAGAGCAGCGGGAGAGAAAGAGACTGAGAAAAAAAATACCCACAATCTTTTGATCTTAATGCAGTAATGTTTATAGGTGCATCCAATCAATAATCCCCTGGTCTTGCTTGACAGTGTAAAGGCTGCACTGTTTGATAGCTTTTAACTCGCGAGGGGTTTTTCAAAGGCACAGTATGTTGCTAAGCAACATAATTGAAAAGCATCGGTGAGCATCCATGTTTGGTTAAGTAACTTGCCATTTGCTAGTGATGCTGATAACCATTTATTTGTGCGTTTTCATTAGCTGAACAGTTGCTGTTTAATTTGTCCAGTCCATAACAGTGATTGCTGGAAAGAGTAACACTCCATCAGGAGGGTGCGTCAGGACTTTGGGTTAGGCCTATTACAGAATGAAATTGTAATGTCTCAGCAGTCTAACCAACTGATTCTCACTCCAATGCACTGAGGTACCCTTTGCAATATGTTTAAAGTGCACTGGGTTGGTCAGTATTAGGTATTAAGAGCAACTGATGTAGTACTAAAACGGTAAAATCTCTGCTTAGGGTGAGACGGAGAGGTGGTAGATGGGTCAAACAAACGCAGGACTTTCACTCAGGAAACAGTTGTTCGTGTTTCATGTGAAACCAGTAGTCAACAGTGATTTGCTTTTCCCACAGGAATAATGTAACATGTTCCGTAATATTTGGACAAAAGCCACATCACATTACATTAATAACAAACATTCTTACTTTAACCCAAACCGTTATCTGAGCCTTTGCAGTGGCTGCCCCTAAACTCTGGAACAGCTTTCCCATACAAATAAAAACTGCTCCAACAATAGAAATCTTTAAGTCAGCACTGACGATCCACCTCGTTTCATTGGCAAAGGATTGATTTGAGCATGACCAGTAAAATTGATTTAATCTTTTGTTGTGTTGTGCTGTAATTTGCTCTATTATGTTTTTTTTCTCTCATATGTTCTTATTGTCATTTGCTCCTGTATTTAGCTGTTTTGTATTTTATGTCTGTTAAGCACTTTAGTCAGCTGTGGTTGTTTTAAATCTACTATACAAATATAGTTTGACTTGACTTGACTTGGTTTTCTTGCCTAAACCTAAAAATGAAGTTAACCCACACTGGCTCAACTTTATTTTGAAAAAAAGGCCATATGCATGTAATGAGGGAGACTATACATTTTCTTTTCAAAGAAAAATTTATTTTGAAAACACAACATGTATGTAACAAGCACAAACTGCCCCTTAGCATCCAAAAGTGACACTAGAGGGTTATCTATAGAGAATCAAAGTTTGACATGTAGGGTCACTTGCTAAGTATTGTTATTTGATGAGTTGGGAAAGAGACTGTCGGTTTAATAGTGTATCTGGTCAGTGTATTCGTCTGTGGTGTCATTGCAGTTACACCATAGCAGGAAAACCACATTGCATTATGTGGAATATATGCTCATCCATACATTTGTAGCCATGCTAGCTGTAAGGTTCTAGGTATGACAACTAGTGACTGTCAGTTATTTGGTCCACCACAACTGGCCATAACTAATCCATGGATTCCCATAAACTGTTGTACAGGCATTAATGGCCCCAGAGGATGAATCCTAATATTGCTAGTTCTTCTTTGCTGTTTCTGGTAGTGACACCAGCAGTTTCAGCTTATACTGGAAAATATCTTAAAATCTATTGAATGGATTGATACCATGTTTTTTATAGACATCTATTGCTCGCATACAGCAAATCCTTATTTCTGACTTTGCAGATCCCCTGAGTTTTCGTAGCACCACCATACAGTCAACATTAGTGGTTTTATCAAACATTGGTTGGGTTTCAATGAAATATGTTACAGTTACTCATGTCTCCAATAGGATGAAATCACCTTTTTTATTTTTTAGTGTAATGTCCCTACTGTTGAATGAGTAGCAGTAGGCTTCAACAAGACTGCATTGACCATCAGCTACAGCACCGACAAACCACAGTAAAGTGAGGCTTCCTTGCTGTGTGTCTGATGGAATGCTTTGCAGCATGGGGTCCCACTGTTTACTCTCCTTTTCAGTTCATTGTGTACAATGGCTTCTCCCCAACTTCCCCTCCTTTCCTAATCCTCTTTCGACACCTTTGCTCCGACCATATCCATTTTTGAACTTGGCTTTCATTTTGGTCTCAACTACACACCTGTAAAGTTCCATGACACTGGGAGCCAGTAATCTGGAGACTGACAGTTCTTTCCCCGTTGCTGCATCTTTAAGTATCCTTCGGCAAGACACTTAACCCCAAATCCATGTGATTGTGTGTGCGTTTTTACTGAATAGCCGGTGGCCTTGAATGGTAGCTTTGTCCAGTTTGTGTGCATGTGTGTGTGTGTGTGTGTGTGTGTGTGTGTGTGTGTGTGTGTGTGTGTGTGTGTGTGTGTGAATCTGTTAATATGACATGCACTGTTAAAGCACTTTGAGTGGAAAGACCCTATACAAATGCAAGTCCATGCAGTAATTTGAGAG
The DNA here is from genome assembly GCF_008729295.1 of Plectropomus leopardus. Taxonomy (NCBI): domain Eukaryota; kingdom Metazoa; phylum Chordata; class Actinopteri; order Perciformes; family Serranidae; genus Plectropomus; species Plectropomus leopardus. Next base: position 7,213,014 of record NC_056467.1, on the reverse strand, counting down.
CACTTTATTTTAGTAGTTGACGATACTTGCCATTAGCAGTATGTTATTATTAAACACCAGGTATCAGATAACCTGGACAACACATTCATTGTGGAAAAATCAAAAAAGTGTAGGAAAAATAATGACACATATTGACCCTTAAGATTGTTCTCTCAACTGTCAATGTATGATTGGAGGTGAGAGCTAAAAAAACATTCAAACATTAGAGAAAACCACTAATCTCAGCACAGAGCCACATTTATTTCTTGACTTTTTGTGGATAAGCATCAGATCTAAGAGATGGTGATTGATTCCTGCTGCAGGGGCTGAAGCAGATAAGAACCTATAAAACACTCTTGCTGTTGCTTTGTGGCTGTAAACCTGTAAAGAGAGAGGAGTGGGTTTGAATGGTGTCCAATCAGATGTTACAGAGTTGTGGAGGGACACAGCAGCAGGACTACCATGGCAGGGAAAAAAGTCCAAAAGATCTTAAGATACGATGTGGCCTTTGCAGTCGTTTCTGATCATTCTATACTGCAGCATTGATTTTCTGACCCCCAAATGCCAAGCGAAATAGGATTTTTATGTCTTTCCTCTCTCCAGCAACAACAATAGCCTTAGCATTACATAAGTGGAGCATTAGACACAGTTTGCATAAGGTGTATATGTCCTTGAGTGTGTCTTGCTTATTAATAAGGGTTTGAACTCAAGAGGTGTATCAAAGTCTTTTCACAGCCTTTAATTTGGTTTCAGCTTCAAAATCAAAGACTCCAAACTGTATTTTCATGGCGATTCTGGGCATGACAATACTTTGATCCTTGTGTGATCTAGAATACATGAATCGTTCGCCCTTGGCGCTTATTTGTTGTGAGCTCTAGATTCAAAAGAAACTCTGTGTGTGTCAATACATGGATGCTTGACCTGACTGAATCATTTGTGTGGCCTCAGCCTGCTTTATCTGAATGCTTTAGAGGATCGAGGTCATGTTTTTCTTTAATGGACAATTTCTCTGTAATGGTTCTTCACAAAATAAGGAAAGCCAAGAGGCAGGCATGATTACTAGTTATTCCCTTCTCTAAACGTACAAGCGGGAGCAGACTATTGAGATTCAGCTCTCATTCTGATGTGCTCTGGCCAGATTCAAGTAGCCAGCAGGCTGTCAGTGAATAATGGGATGCAGCTATCACGTCATTATTGATTCTCCAGAAACAAAGAGTCCATCCTTGGCTGATGAAATGTTTACAGACTGCTTAAAGCTCAGAAGAAAAAAAAAAAAAAAAAACAGCAGCAGATTAGGGCAGGCTTTTTGTGACACACAGCATGTCCTATTTTGTAAAAATGAAATCAAAAACTGCACCAATGCATGATTTTTTTTTATTTTTATATATTTTTTTTTTTTGTGGCATGGGGCACATACACCACTGTGTGGATGGTTTATGCATAATATATACAGTTTTTCTGTTTGGACAATATTTAAATTGAAATCTGAATCTAACGTTCCTAAAACCAGGGAAAAGCCAATCTCTTATGTCTGTTTGTCTATGCGCCACACTGCACAAGTACTATATAGACAAGACCTCTGTTTCAATTGCAAATACTAGTAAATAGGTATCCCTTCAGGGGATTTAAACATTGAGGTCAATAGGGTCGATTTATGATTACTTAGATTCCTTCAAAATGGCTGATTCTGTTAGTAAACAAACCAGAATCCTTCATGTATGTCCGTTTTTGTGTTTTTTTGTGTTTTTTTTCTCATTTAATGCATTATATTTTAGTTATGAGGGAAAGATGCACTGTCTCAGAAATTTTGGATGGACTTCACATTATCCTCACATGTTCTGGAAATAATTACCACCAGGACATAAGGGAACATAACAAGTTAATGTCCAGAGCCATCAGTGTAGTGTAATCAAATTTCTCAGATCAGGTCTAAAAAATGTTAAAGATGGATTCTGGAAACTCTCTGCCTAAGCAGAGGGGGTTTTACTAATACACTCTTCCTATATCCCTCATATTAAAATGAAATAATGATGTGGTCTTATTTCTTCAAACTGAATTTTAGGGTTTCTAAAGGATTGCAATTATGGAAGTGGCTTTTTGTGTTACCCTATATTTTCCAAGTCAAAGGGCCCCACACCAACTGTTTGACTGTAGCTCTTATTAAATTTTAATATATTGTGGAGTCACGTGAGGTTTAAGTGGTCCTAAGAGACATATGTAGTTTAGTATAATATTAGATTTTTCTATAAAGGGTCCGGAGGAAAATTTCAATCCAATCTCTGATTGAATTTCTGTTGACTAAATCCCATTTTATCCATTTTGTATCTTTTTTGTATATAAAATCAATGATTCAGACATGAAAAATGTTGAGAATAGAGCAAATGTGCTGCACCATTGTCCATGTGTTTTAAGGAAAGCCCTGATGAATAGTGGGGTGTTGTGCCCTGTCTGAACTAGTTTCCTACTCAATGGTATCGCTGCCATTGCTGGGTGAAATATGAGCACACACATACACTATTTATTCAAAAGATAAGGCTTGAATAGCAGTTGAATCAATATGAGACCAGCACCCTCACCCACTTCTTCTTTGCAGTTTATCCATTGTAGTGACATGGCTCTGGGGATGGTGATGTCAGTATGTCAGTTCTTCTGCCACTTTAGCCAAGACTGAATGATCTCAACATCTATTCAATGAATTGTGATGTTTGTGAATTAGTTTGTGTTTGTGAATGATGATTTCTTCAGACGTCCATGGTTCCCGCAGGATGATTGTTAATAACTTTTGGTCCACCCTTGCCTTTTCCTGAAAAGTCACCAACAGGTCAATATGTTCACTAATCCTGGGGAATATAATAAGTCGGGTTTTTATCAAAGGCTTTCAGTAGAATACCTTTGGAACCAGAAGTGCCACCTAAGAAGAGGTACCTAGACCCTAGATCTGTGCAGTGTTTCCATCGTAGACAGCCTTGAGCACAGTATGCTGATTCTCTACTGAACAATGAACGGACTGCGGTGTTTCTAGCTCCATCTTTCAGTGCCTGATCTATGTGCTCAGTACCCCAAGCAGAGGGGTGACCAAAAATGGGAACTGTTCCAATGGTACTAAAGGTACTATCCACAACTTTTCACAATGGAAATGCAAAAAAAATGCATACCAAACTGAACTGCTCCACACCAATCTGCTAGTAGAAATGTCCCATATTTAAAAATAAATAAATAAAATTGATGTACTGGCACCTTGTCAGATATTCCCAGGTAATGAATCCTAAGCCAAATCCAATACATATATAAAGAAGCAGTGTGTAGGATTTATGGTGATCGTTTGGCATGATAAATTCTGTTTCTGTTATAACAGAATGAGCCCTTAATGAAATGTTCAGACTAAAAACTGTCTCTAAAGAAGGTGTTTTGTGCTTTTACATTACCAAAAGACCTGCTTGGATCTAGATTGTAAAGGGAAATGAGGTATTTAGTTGCTTGCCATCTGCAACCTCACCACAAGATGTTACCATGTCCTACACATAGCCAACAGCAGTTGACCAAAGTGCTATAAAAAAATAATAAAAATATATATAAAAAAAAAAAAAAAAACAAAACATTAAAACGACCAAAGAATAACACAAAGACCATACAGAAATAACACAAGGAAAACACAGAGACCACAGAAGCAACACAGTAGAATCGCAAAGAACAGTTTAAGAGACACAAGGACAATAATATATAAAGACAACATCCATAGAAAGTTAAACACCAGAAAATATAAATGGGCTTTAAGACAAGACTTAAAAAAAAGGCAGTGTAGGAGCCTAACATGTAGAGGTACAACAGAAATAAGAACGTCAAACAAGGAGCAGCTGGTCATCAGATCTGAGTGATCTTGGGGACTTTAACGATCTCTTGGCTTTATTCTGTCACAATGAGGTTCCCAGATGTGGTTTTGCATGGAATGTTTTGACAACTACTTGATGGACTGCCATGAAATTGGGACACAGATTTTCCCCCGGGATGATGAGTTTAAAGTTTAGTAGCCCTTAACTGTTTTGTTTTGCCTAGTGCCATCATCAGGTGAAAATTGTAACGTCTTCAATATATTGTTTTATGTAGATACCTGCAAAACTACTGCTGCAATGACTAGCATTGTCACTCAGTTTTATCTATCTTTATCTCAAAGGCTACAAGATAAATATATAGCCAAGGGAACACAAAGACTGAGATTTGCAATGTGGACAGTGATGTTTGTCCCCTCATCTTGTTTCTTTTTAAGACGAGAGGTTTTCTCTGGCGGCAGGGCAGCAGTATTAAAAGAAAGAAAGGCTGAGGTACAATACATTTGTCTGTCACAATCCACCGGGTTTAAAAGCTTTCTCCTTGCCATCACCTTGGTATGGTTTCTATTTGTCTGCTTGATTAACTTCTGTGATGGAGCAGGTTGAGTCACTGTTGCAATGACACAGTCCTTCACAACAAGGGAGAGGTCTCTACTCAATGTTTCTGTTAATAACGTTGTGTACCATACAGAAATATCCACATACCATGCTGTAATTCGTGCCCATAAAGGTTATAGCAAGTTTTAATGAAGGGTAATAATTAAAAAACCAAGGGCATCAGAGATTGGAGTCACCAGGTCCTCTACCTGTGCATGTCTTCTTTGAGTCAGTAAAGTGGATTCTGTTGCTGAAGCACAGTATTGTCATCCTCTAGATGGCTGCTGTATAATCCTGGGTCCACTACCAATACGAGACATGCTCCATTATTATCTGAGCTCAGCGAATGATTAGGAGAGATTTAGATTACCCGGAGAAATAGCAGAGTTCAGTTATTGGCTTTTATTTTGGGGTAATAAGACTTAGTACGTACCATTATCTCTCTAAAACACATAGGCACGGCTGGTGTAAAAGCAGAGTACAATTTTCAAACAGCAGATTGGGGACCGCCTGTGTTTCCATGGTGCTGTCTTGTCTCTCTCCTGACAGTCGAAGTGCTGCTGATTGTTAATGCATTTGCTTGTCGGATCAGCAGTACTCTGCACTGAATAAAACTTTCATACAGGGAACAGAGACACACTCAGGCATATGCTGTGGCACAGATGTGGACAGGGTCTGCTGTTGTGATGATAAGGGTCACGCCGGCTGTGTTATGGGCTCGACCGCATTGTCAGGCGAGGCTCCAGGAGTGGATGCGACGCACAAAGAGGTTAACAGAGACAGAGGAGGGAGAGAGAGAACACTGATTGCGAAAGTACCACACATGCACAAACTGTTTGTATGTGTGCTGAAGTGTGTTGAATTATATTACTTTATCTTTTTTTTTCTTTTTAGCCTCTTGAGTGAGAAAAAACTTTATAATAAATGTGTGTTGTCTGAGAGTGACTCATAGAATGCCAGTTGGTCCACTTCAGTCTGGCTGGAAGTAACGAGCAGTATGTCATCATGTCCACCTAATCAGAAATTGGGGAGGTATAAAGAGCAACACTGGATTTCCCCATAACGACAACTTTTTAGTGCATTAGGTAATGTAGCTTTATTAGCAAAAACAAAACGGAGGAGAGTGTTCAAGTGATACATATATCTGACTGTTTTGTTCATAGACTATAAAGATGGACATGACAGCTCCCCCAAAGTGAAACCAAAATGAGAATCTTTATATACAGTCTACGGTTTTGTTGATCGCCTCTGTCAGTCCTTTCCTTTAATCGTGTTAACCCTAATTGTCTTTATTTTTATTGGCAGGCAGTGGTAGCTGATTTGCGATGAAGTTTCAGTTTTCAGCCATTACTCCTTCTATCCTGTCATCCAACAACACAAGATGACATTTTAAACACCTATGTAACCTACAAAGTTATAGCGGTGATTCTTGTTTCCCATGATGTATAAAGAGATCAGTGTTGTCCTTTCTTTTGCCTTCAGCTAATATAGTTAGGTCATTGTGACATCGCCCTAAAAGGGTCTATAGCAGTGCACTGTATGTTGTATATGTAAGGTCTGCAAAGCAGCAAGTTACTTAAGCTGGTAAACTAATGTAGTGAAGTAAAAAAAGTACAGGCATGCATGTTGATTTGCACTGCTCTGTGTGTGTGTGTTTGCTGTGCATTTGAACATGAACATCTATGTACCTTTTTAGTCCGCTGTGTCAGTTGCCTCCAGTGTATGTGTGTCCTCGTCTCCTTGTGTTTCTTCCCCACTGAGCTCCAATGGTTTTCTGTGAGTTCAGGAGATGCATGCCTTTTAGGTATCCACAGGCTGTTTGGTTTACTCACATGCTGCTCTATGTGCACATGCTTATACAAGAGGAGAAGTTGTACCATGCTGCTCACAGCCTTTTGTTTTATGCATTCTCTGTAAGTGATGCTCAGAGTAGTCTGTGTGGAGATAAAAGCCACATTGGATCCTGGCCATGATAATTGAGTTGGCTATTTGAATTAGAATAGTCTTGTATTTTAGTTGTGTTTTTATAAATTATGAATGAAATTTATGCTGTTATCAGATACAATGCACAATCAGACTTGAATCTTTTTTTTTTCTCTACAGAAAAACCCATCAACTTTTTCAATGAGGAAAAAATAAATTTGCACATGCATACTGAATGAGAACTTTTTCTAGATTTAAATAGCAAATAGACAGCATCTTTTGCAGCTTAGCCCACAATCTTTCACCACAGAGAAGAATATTGCTATTGTTTGTATGTGTTGATGCATAGACCTTTATTCAGAGGGAAAGGACAACAGTCTCACTGTGAACCATCTGCTCATTCTAAATGCTGGTTGCCTTTCATAGGACAGCAGAAAGTCACAAGCATCCATGGGGAACAGTGAGAGACAGAGAGCAGCATGAGACTAATCAGAGACACAAAAACCCCTTCACACATAGAATCTGCACATTGCTGGGTTCAGCTGCCCCTGCAAGATGGTGGGTTTTTGACACACACCTCGGCATCACTTGTCTTCCTTTAAGGATGCAATCGGTATTGAGCCTATTCCCTCATGACATGAAAGTTCTGGATATTAGCTTTTTTTCAACTCACCATGGGTGGCAGCTCTGCTGGAGAACAGCAGCCAGTTGAAAAATAAGGACACCGCAGGAAAGGCATTAGAGTGAAGATGAAGAGAGCGAGCGTTTTCAGTCCTCGGGCAAGCCGCATAAATGATGGATTTTGAAAACTTGTTTTGCATGTGAATGCTTTATCAGCCTCAATAGTTTTCAAAGCAACTCTGTATTGTCTCATTACTAATTACATTTGACAGGGCATACTATTTAGGAAATCTGCTGCTTATCCTACTTTACTCAGTCCAACAAAGTAGAGAGAAGGAGAGAAAAAAATATAGACTTCAGACTACAGAGGTATGTTTTGGCTTTTGTCTTGCTCAGATGATTTTTGACTGGATGCAATACCTGTAATGTCAGAGTTCTGTTGATATGACTAATGTTAAACATTAGACCTGTCTGTGGGTGTAATAAGGGTGCCTTTATGCCTCTATGCTGACAATAGCTTCTGCCTGAGGCATCATTTTTTCGAGGTCTCCATCCATATGTATATTTGTACATCCCATTCTCGTGAACATGATATCTCTAGAAAGCCTTAAAATAATTTCTTCAACTCCAGCACAAACATCCTCTTGAATTGAAATTCAAGGTCACTGTAGCCTCATATGTCTCATTCTTATGAACGAGACATCTCACAAACACATTTTGAGGATTTCCTCAAATTTGGTGAAATGATTACATTATGATGGTCAGTGGTCAGGGTCATTGTGATCCATTATGTCTTATTCTCCTGAATGTGAATGCTCACACCTCAAGGGATTGTTTTCCAATTTGGCACAAGCAGCCACTCTGAGTCAAGGATGAACTATGGTAGTCAAAGGTCAAGTGTGGCCCTGTGTCTCTCTTATTCTTGAGGAAGTATATCTCCAGAGCACCTTAAGAGAATTTCAAATTTTGTGCAAACATCCTCTTTGACTCAACAATGAATTCATTACAATTTGGTGGTAAAAGTCAAGGTCACTTTTACCTTTCTTCTGTCCCATTCCCAAACGTGATTTCTCTGGAAGACCTGGAGGGAATTTCTTCAAATCTGACATAAACCTCTACTTGGTCTCAAGAATAAACTGATTAGATTTTGGTGTTCAGTGGTGACATTTGGTCGTAATTTGATATTCCACAAATTCCACACAAATGTCTAAAATGATATAATGATAAAGTGATGATATTATCCAAAAGATTCACTTTTTTTCTGACATTATAATGATCTGCTAACACACCTTCTGGCCATTATGCAACATAATGATTCAAGAACAAGAGGGGAGACATTTAGTCAGATACTAAATTGGTGACTCTAATCTTGAAACTGTGGGGAGATCTTCTGTTCTGCCAGGGGTATAATAGGTGAGAGGCATATGTTTCTACAGATATAATTGTAAAGTGTAACCGAAACTTGACTGGTTTGCAGAAGCACACAATTGTGAGGCATTGAGTCCAATTTTAAAATGTTTTGCATGAATCCAGTTGCAGTGTGTTTGTCCCGGGGCAAATAATTTTGAAAACATAGCACCAAGTCATATCAGAGGACCAGGCATTTTTCATTGCACATCCAGCACTGTAACTAGCTCTCTCTCCCCGCTGCTGTCTGTCTGTTTTGTATGTGTAAAGGACAATTATAATAGTCATGACGAGGGGAAAAAAAACCCTGTAGTTAAATGGCTTTAACTTCACTTGTGCCTTCCAAGAACAGCACTGGTTGTTTCAGATTCTCTTTGAGATGGTAAAACAGAATGGGAAATGCTAAGTAAAAAAGAAAATGATCTGCATGGTTATTTTATTTCCCATTCCTTTAAATATGACAGTGCACTTTAAAGTTGTCAGATTGGCTGCCTTGTTTTTGATTTTGTTTCATCTAATCTTCAGGAATACAAAAAATGGGGCTCTCTTCAGGGTCATATTGATATGAAACGTAATGCTTTTGTTTTTGCTGGGTGATCTTCCCACACATGATTCATGATAAAGTCACCATTGTTTTTTTTTTTTTTTTTTTTTAGAACCTTGGATATTGGTGCACACTTCACAGAAAATTGTGTTGCTCTTGGTCGCATTAGAGCTGTTCTTGAAGAAATGCAAAAACATATTATAGGTCATGCGTTTGTAAAATTTAAAAGTGACATTCCTTTGAAATTCTCCTGCTTTTGTTCACAGGTGACTTTGACTTGTAAAATGTTCCCCAGCCATTTACTAGGGTTGGATATTGTTTACATTTGAACCAATACCATACTTTTTTTTTTTTTTTTTGTACCTGGAATTTGGTACCGCTTTGTAATGTTACCTATTTTTGGTACTTTACAGATGCAGCACATTAAAATGCAGTTCTGCTCCTTTGTACTTTTAACTTGCTGGTAAATGGAAGAAAGCCAAGCGAGGGCCAGCAAAGTTCGAGGCCAGCTCTTCTGGCTTTTGGGGAGCTTTCACCTCCTGTCTGAAGTTGAACCCAGTGGCTCAGTGAAGGTCTGTGGTTGGGGTCACATCTTCATGGCTAGCTTCCAGGCTTCGAAGCGCTTTGTGGCACTTCCATCTCTTGTCTAAACCCGGTTCTCACCCAGATGCACTTTTAGGTATTGACATTTGGCTCCAATGGATTTCACATGAATTAGTACTCGGTAGTGCCAATGTGACTTGGTTGAAACCCTTAAAAGTACTGTGCTCAGTAACCCTAACCTTAACCCCGGATCTCTAAACAACCCTACTGTTCGCTCATTAAAATGCATGTCTGTAAGGATCTGAGAAAAGATAGAATGTGCACACATTAAAATAAATAAAAAACTAATTTCATAGGTACAGTTTTGACTTTCCACAGCAGATTTGAAGACTTTGGAGTGAAGGGAGGAGCAATAGTTCAACAACTCATCCCCTATTTCTCTGATATTGATGAAATTTATTCATGAGTCTTTTGTCTTGGTGTTTCAAAGCGACCATGAGTGCTTGATGTCTCTCGTTACTCTAGAGAAACTGTGGCGTGAAAGCTAACTAGATAAAACACACAGATCGCCCATCTACAACAGTATATACTTGACTGAATATTGCATTGCTTTTTTTGTTGAAGTGCTTCCGTAGCTGGAGGTATTCCTCTGGGGAAACAGAGGTTTCTTATCTAAAGTGGGCTTGGCTATAATGGGCGGGATGATGAAGCGTTTTTCTCCATGTCTGATACTGTATGGCAGAGGCATGCCAAGGACCTTTTGATGTTTATGGAGAATAAAAAGGGGATATTACTCACTTAGAAAGATAGAGCGAAAGTATCTTATAAGCCCAAGTTAGCTCAATTGAGGGTTCAGAGAAGAAAGTGTTTGAAGAAAGGGCTTCTTCTGAACAGAGGGAGGATTCACTGTTCACTTTGATTTACTGGAGCCAAAAACAACCAGATCCAAACTGGGTTTTCTTTCAGTAACTGTGAAGTCACTGATATCTATGCAGAGGAATCAGGAATTATGAGTTCAGGGTGAGCTACAGTTCATTTCTGCAGAGTTTGATTGTTTAGTCAGAATTGTATAGTAGTGAAGTAAGATTGTGCACATTCAAAAGGCTGGATGAAATGCTTCTGGCAAATTAAGGTAAAATTAAATGCCTTATGTGTTTGTTTTTTTTACTGTACTGTACACTGTATAGATAAGGAATAGTGGTATAGGATTGGGGGGAAGTAATTGTTTGCCATACAGCTCTCCCTTTTATGTACTAATAAAGGATAGGTTCACATTGTTTACTATACTCACATGGTCATATGTACATTCCAGTATGGCACGGTAAAAGAAGTAGTTTACCTTGGAAAATGTTTTGAAGGTCAGCGAGTTCGCACAATCTATTGAAGAGCCTTTCATCTGTACCTCCTTATCAGACATTGTACTATGGGTGCTTCTGTTTTTACCGTTACTCTTTGCAATATTTAGATTCCATCCACTGAGCAAATAGCACCCAATACACTCATATCTTGTTGTTTTGACAAGATGACAAGGAGAGTACTTCTGATAACGAAGCTCAACAAATGTGTTGCACTCCATTCCTTTTTCCTTTGTGATTTCGCAATAAAACACCTCCTGCACAACAGCAGGAAGTGTGCAATTTGTATCAGCAATAACTACCCCCTGCTGTGAGGAACGCAAAAAGGATTTAAAAGATAACAAAATTCAGTCCTTATTGTGTGCAAAAAAATGCTTGCAAAAGCTAAAATGAGGCTTTAACAGTCTGACAAATGTAGTTGTGATCACTAAGAGCCCCAGTCTTTTTTTTTGTGTGTGTGTGTGTGTGTGTGTGTGTGTGTGTAACGTTCTCTCTGCTATTGTCCCTTTACTGTTGCCAGGGTTGGGCACTTTTACACAATTTTACTTTTGACCATGTCTTTCAAATATGTCAATTTTTAATTTTCATTTTTTCTTTTTCTTTTTTTTTTTTTTTTTTTAATGCATCTGATACACAGGACAAGAGCTTCACTTTGTGGTGGACCTGAAACAAAATAAAAACAAAAAACACAATCTGTTGAGTTGATTCCAAATGAAAGATTCAAGCAGTCTTTAGGGAACTTAAATTTTTGTGGCTGCTTCCATTTTATTTATATATTTATTTTTTTTTTTTTTATATAACACTGTGTTCTAGATGTGCTGCAAGTGAGCTTGTGTGCTTGTTTTCTACTGGGCTGTCCTAACTGCCTGCAAGCAGAGCAACCTGATGTGGCACACCATTTTGAGCTAAACTTTTGTTAAATGCCCCATTTCTACTTTATACCAACAACTCACGTTGAGATGCACCACACTGGATGATGAACGGCTAATTCACAAGGTTTAAATGAATTTCACAATTATTAAGATTGCAGTTTTGACCCAATATAACCCAACGCTGACTGTACCTCAGCAAGAAAGCACTGCGTAATCCAACAAATGGAGAGAATTATGCACCCAGACTGTTGAAGTCTCACATTACAGGAGCTTCAGTTGAACATCAGAAAGCATTTATACACATAAAGAGGACTGTACTTTTCTCTCCATTTTTTTACACTGGAGATGCATTAGGAGAGATCTGTCTTAATGGCTAGTATGGAGATGAAGAGATGATCAAAGCAAATCAATAACTTACAGAGTACAATTAGTACCTAAGCATTGTTGCTAACCATGTGCATCTCTTCAAGGGCAATGCACCCATCTTTAAATCCCATCAGGACAGTATGCAATGACACATAGCATGTGTCATATCAAGATGGTTTCAGAAACACAGTGTCTTCAGGTTGTAATGGGATGTTCACAGTATCAGCGTTTTTGCAAAAACATGTATAGGAACTCTGTTCTTATGTTATCATGTATAAAGAAAATGATCAACCTCATATCCAGTATCTTGTTTACTCTGTGGCTCAGATACATTTAGTGGGAAAAGTGATGCTACTCATCGTGGGTATATATAAAAAAACTGTCCAGCGGGCACTGTGTGCAGCCATCCATCATTCTAAACAGTGACTGGATGTGCTGTTGGCCATGTGGAGCACTTCCCTCAGTAACTTATTGAGTGTTTTCTAAACCAAAACACAGTCAATCACCGTACCCTCAGGGATCCCTTTGTCTCTCTCTTTGCCTCTCTCGGGTTAAAAAGGGCAAAGAAAACCCTTTTAGACTCTCTGTACAGAAGTCGAGGCCAGATAATCAATACAGCATGTTGATTCAACCCACTTTACTAAATGAGTGGTCTCCTATAGATGGACAATATAATTAGGGTAGTTAAAGGCTTCAGAGGACATATGTTGAATGGGTTCACCTGAGCTGTGCTTTTCTGTTTTCTTTCCTATGCTACCTTTTCTTTTTTTGTTGTTGTTGTTTTTTAATTTTATTTATTTATTTATTTTTTTTTGGGGGGGGGTGTTTAGGATTTATATTTTATGTCAAAGAAATTGCAGAGCTCATGTTACCAAGTGTCCCCTACTAATTAAATTCTAGCTCTGTGTTAAAGCGATGGCTCAGTCTTTGAGAGGACACTGAGCTGAGTGGTTGAGAGTGCACGGTTTGTAAAGGAGATCAAACCACTTCTGATCTCCATCAGACTATTGGAGCTGAACCTCAGAGCACTTAAATTGTTTATGCAATTTAATTAGGCCTCCTGGTGGTTGATTAATAGTCAAAGTTATTTTTCTGCCAGCATAGATCCAATCCTATCAATGTCATAGATTGCTGGAGTGTTGTTGGCTCGTATTATCAGATAATCAACAACAAATGTTGGTTTTAAATGAATGCTATGAAGGTTGTGAGTTTGTGTGTCTTTGCTTATCAGCGGGTGGCATGTGTTGGGGTTGAGGCTTGTGACAGAGTGGCACACTTGTAGGTCAGAAGAAAGATTTACTACTTGATTGGACAGGGAACTCCATATTAACGTGAAGCAGGGGGTGAGCAAGGACACTTTGTTCATCTGTTATCATTCCTGATTTTTTTTTCTTTTTTCCATCCTGCTTCCTCACTCCCCTCTCTGTGCTGCCCTTTTCTGCCCTTCTCCTTCTTATCTGTCTTTTGACATTTGTGTTGAGGATATTGCTGACATAATTAAGTGATCAATGTAATGACCACAGAAAACTTATGTAGTAGAAACATATATGCCACGTACCACTATCTAACCATCTACCCATCTATCTGTTCGTCTCTCCGTTCATCCGTCCATCTATCCATCTTACTAATAAGTTCTCCTTTTAAATATTATCAATCTACATGACAGGTGTCACATATCAAGATGTTGATTCAACAGCCTCATTATTTCACAGGTGTGCTTTGGGATGGTTATGATAAAAGGCCACTCTAAAATGTGCGGTTTGATGACAAAATTCAATGCCACAGATGCCACCACTGGTACCCTGAAAGCAGGAATGTCTACTGCTTCTGTTGCCGGATAACTAAATGTTTGGTTCAGTAACATAAGACGCCTCCACTTCGGTGAGAAGCGTTGTCTTCACAGATGTTTTTGGGGTATCTGTGACCAAAAAATCAATTTCTGTAGCTTTTTCAAGAAAAAAGCTGTCCTTTTGTTGATGATGAGATAATGATGCTGTTAAATTAGCATCTGATATGCCACACCTGTCAGATGGATGAATTATCATGAAAAAACATATTTTAACAAATTTGTGACCAAAATTTGGGAGAAACATGTATGTACTGAGTGCATTTTAAAAAAGTATTTGATTTTGAGCTTGAAAACCGGAGCAAAAAACAAAAGCGCCATAGTAAAATTTTGCTTGCAAGCAATAGTAGTTTGCTGCCAGACAGCCAACAGATGCTACACATTACCAAATGTCTGACAGAATGCAGTGCAGTAACAGGTCGGTCTGGTGAACTACATTCATATAGCTACCTGACAGATTCTCTCCATGCACAGCTGCACAGGGATAAAAAAGTGTCAGTGTGAAAATCCAGCCCCATCAAGTGACCATTATGTTGTGATTTACTGTCCACAGACAGCACAATTTGCATGTGGAGTTATGCCACTTAGTCATTTGAACAAGCACAGGTGTTGAAATATTTTGAAGGATTACAGGATGATGAGTGTCAGAAATGTAAAACCACGGCAACACGGTCATCTGCTACAGTAGCACTGACTGTTTACTTCGTTCAGGTCAGCCTTATTAAATATTGTTGGCATACCAAGCACATAAAAAAGAGGTTGTGCCCCAGCAGGTTGGATGTACTCATTCTGAATATAATACATTGCTCAATTAGGCACTGCATCATGAATCTACTCATTCCATGTGTCGTTCATCTGTCTCTGTTTACAGTTGAAATTAATTAGCGGGCATGGGACATTGTGCATTCAATCCTGGAAACTCTCGCACAGTGGCTGAGTGCTTAGTAAATGAAGACTTACCAGACAAGTGGCTACAGCTCACTACACTGCGTAGATGGAATTAGCAAGAAAGAAATATTAAAAGCATAGCTGAAGTCACCTTTATGCTGATTTTATGTGTCTGCGGCAGTCCCACAGCCCTCCAGCATTCCATAAAGCTAATTGGTCATTATACAGCATGCCCGAAAACCAAAGGAAGGATGAAATAAATCTAACAAGCCACAACTTGACATTCTGCACAAGCTGAAAAACACAAATCACACACACTCCAATAGGTGACAACCACTAAGTCCAAAATAGAGGGAATTTTAAATTTACTCTCAAAGCCTGAGTTTGCTCTGTCCCTGGGCCCGAATGTGTCTTTCGCTCAACATCAGGAAACATTGCTAAAATGTAACAGAGAGAGAGGGAGAGAACATTTTAGCTACACTATTTTAATAAGTGCCATCCAAAATGATCAGTGATATGCACAGCAATGACAATTATGTGCTGTTGCTTTTGGGATAAAAACTACACTTCTTATAAAAGAACAGCTGATAGCAATAATTATTTGTTAGGGCAAGGCCAAGGTTAACTATTCTGGCCTTCAAAGGTACAACATGTTGGACCAGATAGAACGTATCAGAGAATAGCCCAGTCCGAACTGAATATACCCAAGTATAATTAGGCACTATCCAAAATGCTGTTTATTCAGATTTTACAAGCAGCTTTGTCTGAAGAGTAGCAATGCGGGACAGTGGCCCTGCACTTTAGCACTAACACTGTCTCAAAAAAAGGCTAGTTATATTTTGGTCAGTGGCGCTTTCTGCTTCAAATAGCAGCAAAATAGCAATCCATCAACAATACTCCTGGCAACATCTCATTTAAGACCTATATAGTTGTGGGCACTGGCCATGAAAATTATTGATTCTGAAATTATCAGTCTGAAACTAACGATGACAGTGGCACTGTGCTGTGCTTTGCAATGGGTTTAAGATAAGGCCCTCATTGTCGAAGCAGGAAGTATTATGATGTTCTTATACTGTAAGGACCTCCCAAGAGGAGTGAGAGCATCAGTCCTTTCAGCAAGCGCCTGAAAAAAAATAAAAGCACGGTTATAGTTTTATAGAGCAGCAAAGCCTTATATGGAGGAAGTTGTAGTGGAGGAATAAATGCACAAAATCCACCCAAAAAAAAAAAAAAAAAAAAAAAAAAAAAAAAACAGACTTTAAAGTGGCTACTGTTTGTTTTCTGTTTCCAACCAATACTTTTTTTTGTCCCAAGTAAGACCACAATCATTCCCTAACCTTAAGCTGTTAATAAAGTCACTGGCAAACAACCCACTTTGTTGGGACTTTTTTGAACAGGACGTTAGTTGCTGTGATTGCCGCCATCCCAATTGCTACACTGTTCTGATATTGAGCTGGCATTGTGCCTAGAAGTAGAACACACACAAAGCAATGAGCTATTAGAGGAATATTGATCTGCTCGGAGGCAATGCCACAGAAGTCAGATGGATGATTCAAAAGCCACAGTATGTGGGCATTGCAGTCTATTATGTGACTGAGACAGGAGCTATGATACAGTTGTTGTCTGGCAGTTAGCTGCATTGTGATTGGGCAATCGAAATCAATGCTTCTGCTCCAATCTTTATCGCCTAATTGATGTACCGTGATCTGAAAACAATATTAGATTATCTGAATCCTACATTGTGCAGTTGATCAGGAAACACGATATCTTTTCCTTAGATGGTTGGCCTCAAGAGAAAAGTCTTCACTGTCATTTTCAAAGCAGGCCTATGAATGTTTAATGAGGTTAAAATGAAACAAAACAGCCAAACCTCCCGTAGCTCTCTGCCTCTGGTGACTTTGTTTCATTCTCTATTAGTTTCTTCTTTCACACTGAGAAACACCAGCAACACAAGCAAATTTCCACAGAAATGCATTCATCTCCAAATCAGTACATCAAGCAGTGTTTGTTTTTCTGTTTACACATAAGTGTAGGCCTCTCAGTAAGTACAACATTTTCCACTCCAAGCCTTTCAGGAGGTTAATTCTGGTAAATGGACTGATTCACTGGTTCCACTTTCAGTAATTTCATGCTGCATTTCTATTTGGAAACAACCATCTAGGAAACGGGGAAATAGTCACAACGCAGCACATACTGTGCGTCTGCATGTGTGTTTGGGTTTTGGAAACTGTTAGCAGCAATCCACTTAGATCACAGCACCCCTCTCTCTCTCACACACACACACACACACACACACACACCTCTCATAGTTGCAGCTGTGCCTAAAAATCTGCGTGGGGAGATTATTTTGAATTTGACGCAATGGAACTGTCTGTCCCTAAAATGATTATTATCATTATTTAATCAACTGTGATTGCATTAATCACTAATGAAATAATGGCCAATTAACTGCAATCCGTTTCAGTGTTATTTTAATGATTATCTTTAGCTCCCAGGCTGCTCAGTCTGATTTCTGATTGACTAGAGTTGATTAGAGAGTACACAATGGTACAAATTAATACTAAAACATGTTGGTGAAGCCATTTAAGCTATATGATCGCATCAATCTGGTGCTTCTCTGGAAAGAAGGCCATTACGTACATGATGTATGAGATCCGGTAACTGGAGATTGTGTGCATTTAATGTCAGAGGTGTGTGGTTTCTTTGTCACAATCTGTTGTCATTTACATATGATTTAATCAAAATGATGCACGGCTGTGCTCAGTGAAACTGTGTTGTTGTGCTGCACTTCTTAACTGAACTGAAGGGGAGGCTTTTCATGCAGTATTACAAAGTTGTCAATTGCATATACTGTAAGCATCATCCATATTTATCAGATCACCACCAGACAGCTTTACAGCAACGTTCCTGCTTAAACCACGCTAAACATTCGGTTTTGATGCCAGTTGAAATGCATTTACTGGTTTGAGGCGTTTTAATTGAAATAGCTTATTTACATTACAGAATTGCTTTCATTATGCTGTGCATTTTCTCAAGAGTATTTTGTGTGCTGTTGTCGAAGAAATCAACTAAGTGGCAGTTGAGTGACATTGTTCCAGTAAGGGATTTGGGACTGAGATGGCTATTCTTATAGAGAATAGACCAATTTTCCACAAAAATACCAATACCAGTCTCTGCTGCCTCATTTGAGCGAACCTCCCACCTCTTTGTGCACCATGCTCTCTGCACTGGGCACCAACATACCACACAGACTAAGTGAATTTCATGGTCAGGAAAAAATAAAACTGGTCTGCTTTTGCTTTTATTTTTTTCACCACAAAGTGGTGTCCATTATGTCCAATTTTCTCATAATGAGAAGAACCACTCAGCAAGTTAAAAGTGTTTAACTTTGGAGGGATCTTTCTTAGGTCTGAGAAAACATGATGTCCTCTGGGTTAAACCATTCAGTAACAAAGTTGTATGCAATATGGTTAGTAAATAATTTTGAATGAAAAAAAAGCAATATTTTGAGTTAACTTCAAAAGCAAAAAGTCAGTTCACCCATTTACAATGCTGTTGACTACTTCAAATACATTTTGGTCAATGCTTTGAACAAAGTTCCATTTACCTCTTTGTTATTGGTATAGTGGCAGACACAGAGACAAACAAACCTGAGAAAATACAACCAAAGTGTCCGCTTGACCCAGTACCCACTAGCTCATGGACATATTTTCTCGAATATAACCAATAGTCCTGGGAAAGCCCTGATCGATTAAGTCTAGCAGTAGAGCAACCAGATTTTTTTTTCTTTCTGTAGACCTGGTCAGATGGAGCTTGTAGTAATCTTGAAGGTGGCAAACTAAAACTAAAAGCCATAACTGAATTTCAGGAATTCTTTTCTGCTGAATAGTTGGAAACTATGTCAATATGGTGAGTTAAGGAATCACACACTGATATTATGTTGTCTTATTTTACAGTAGCTAATTACCTGATGCACAGAGACTAATACTTGAGAAGGCTTGTCCCCAGTGTTTTGTTCCTTACAATCATATTCCTTCAAATGAAAGCTGTATCTTGGCTTATGGATACCCATACATCCCATTTTCATTCCGATATCTTGTGCTTAGAGTTAAAGAGACCCCTTCGAAAGTAGCCATGCCAGGAAGTTCCCTTGCCGGAATTTAGCCTAAATTTTGAGCAGTATTTAGCCCCCTTCGTAACAAGCCATGACAATATGATTGAAACCAATGGATGCCAAGGTCTTCTAGTTTCAAAAGATACTACTGCCTTTGCAGTAGCTGCAGTAGCTTGCACAAGCACCACTGCAGTCCAATTAATTGATGGATTTGAAAATGCTACAGATGTAGTTTAAACCAAGAGAAGTATACCAGGCTGGCACACTTGAAACATGATACACTTTTTTTCTGAGGTAGCTATCCAGAAAGATAATTTTGCCCACAATTTTGGTAAATACAAACATAATGCAATCTGGTGGCAGCCACTGCACAACCAAGATCAAACTAACAATGCTTCATCTTACCCCTGCTGCAAATACTTAAGTTTTAGGTTTTCAAATGTCAGCTTGTTAGACTGTACCATAACTTAGGAGCTGTCACTACCTTAATGGATAAGAGAAATGTCATAGTATTTTATGAGAGGGAAAAATTAGATTAACTTGTGAAGTTATGTGTAAGTGAATTGAATAGCAATCTTTACACAGGAACTTTTTTTTATGAGCACTATTACTGTTTTCTATTCTTTATCTTGTCATGTAATCATGACATATGGTCTGAAGATTCTGGTAAAGTTAAAGTTGTAGCTTAATTTTCTATAGTACCTATTTCTTGGCTGGATTAATGTGCACACGTGGATTGTTTAGAGAGTTTTAACTAACTGCAACTAATTTTGGAGGAGAATTAGGAATTTGGCTGGTAAATATGGGCGACAGCCAATTAAACTCTATCTCTCCTTACGCCTGTATTGCTCGCTTTTTCTCTCTCATTTGCAGCAAATGATTGCTATTCAGATGCTGCATTGAATAATTTCCACAACCAGGGATGTGGGAGTAGAAAAGCCTCCACTGGCCTCCCTCACACTTCACTCCTTCCTTCCTATCAGAACCCCTCATAAATATTTATGAAGGTATTTGAATAATATGAATTGAAATGACACAATATCATTTTGAGAAAAGACGAGTAGAAATAGCAGGAAGGTGAGGAATGGCAAACAGTGACAGTGGGAGAATCTTCCAGACCTCAGATTTGACTCTTGTGAGATGTGGACCCTGCAGTAAGAGTGCAAATGAATAATGTCTGTTTTCATCATACTTTGTACTGTCAGGGAAGACGAAGAAATTCCAGTGGTCATTAGTGCAATCTGTTGTCTCTGTAACATGGATATTCCACCATAAGAGTTATATATACAGTTATTACACTGATCTCACAGTGCTTTCTGAAAGATGTCACTGTGACACAAGAGGCTGTTGCATATGAAATAACTGAAAATCAAAGTGGGGGGAAGGCAGGGGGGATCTGTTGGTAAATGGGGTGTAAAAGTGACACTCTCACAGGAACAGAAAAGAGAAAATAAGATTAGGTGCTGGTAAAAAGGCCACTGTGCTCTCAGAGAGAGAGAGAGAGAGAGAGAGAGGACAACGTGGAAGGGGGGGAAAGCAAAAAGAACAGACACTGAGGGAGTGAGGTGAGGACGGCAACTCCCAAGAGGAGAAATGTATGAAGAAAGAGGGGAGCATGGTCTCGCTGTGTGTCACTGTTGTCGTCTGTGTGGATTTGTTGAGTGTATTCTCGAGATTTGCTGGGGACATGGCTGCCTTGATGTCTCCCACAGGGAAAGACACCTCATGTTCCAGGAACAAGAAATAGGATCTTTTAGGATAGGCTGGCTAGGATAATGGATCCAGGCTTTCCATGATGTGCCTCTCGACCATCCACAGAAAGAGAACACATTCAGGAAGCATTAAAGGTACAATACTGAATAATACTACTGAAAACTGAATAATACCATTGGAACAAACCTTGCATAAGTTTATAGCCGTGTACGACCTTTGATAGTGGGAAAGTGTTTATTTTGGATTCTTCCTTAGCATTATGGCAATGGAAACAACAAGCACTGAATAAAATACATAACACAACTCTCAATATTGCTTTAAGTCCCACTTTCCATTTAAGTTTAAAGATTTAAAAAGATTTAAGTAATGTAATCCTGCACACATATTTATTATCATAAACTGACCACATAAACTCCAGAGATTCCGTGTGCTCCCCACTGTCTTGAATGGAGTTTGCTTAAGGGCTCATTTATGTACACAGACATGGATGGAGCCTTCCGTCCTGATTCTGCTTTCGTTTTGTCCTTATTTGTCAAACGGCAGCCTCTGAGGCTGAAAAATGAAGCTAATGCATAAGTGCCAAAATGCAGTTCCTTGAATGGACACTTGAGGCAGACTCCAAGATGGAGTAAATCCCTATATACACCCATGTTAAAAGACAGGCTGTCTGTGAGGTCTTAACACATTCTGTGAGTCAGATTTACTCCTCATGCCTCCATAGCTCCAACCTCTCATCCAAATATTTTCATTTCTGGCTTCAAAAAATCAAGATGATGATGGCCTTAATGCCCAATTTGAGGCTTCCAAACAGCAGTCCACAAACCAGTGGGTGACATCAAAATAGGTACCTCCATAATTTACTCTGTCAGTGGTATTTGTGCACATTCTCTAAGGGTTTCTGGATACGAATGACACAAACAGTACCACCGGAGACCATAGGGCAATGTAGCCTAGATCAAGCGAAAATGCAACTGTAGGAGACGACAGTCATTTTAGAAATTGTGGAACAGAATCAATCAGTAATGTAGTGAAAAGAACTTTCCATCCAGGTTGCAATGTATTTAATGGCTGCATAGCCTGCCATCATCTACAACGCTGCCTCCATTAAATGTTAGATCATTACGACCTCCTCCACCTTTGCTTCGTTTGTTGTTTTTTTAAACTTTTGATTCTGCCCTCTAGCGCCATATATTGGCTGTATCTATGTTATCATGAAGGAGGCATGTCTATCCTTATACTTGAAGAGACAATGAATGAACCCAAACACTACTTCTCTACTGTAAAACAAAAATGGTATTGAGAACCAGTGAACAGTTGAAGAAGTATTAAGTAGGCCATTCACATCCCACACCAAAAAACAACTTTAAACAGAGGCAGTTGTTAATACTTTTTTTTTTTCCCCACATGCCATCTGCCATCACGTGACTGAAACTCCGTAGATTGGTCATGTATTGGCAACTACACTGACTCCAATGCAAATAAGTAAAGTCCATCCACTCGTAAAAACTGTGGAAGGTGTTTGAAAGCTCTGGGCAAAGCTAGTAATTGGACTTTGACTTGAGACTTAGTTTTAAGAGCATTACATTATTACAGTAACTGTATTTTGTTTACAGAAGCTTTGCCCACTTCAGTGCAAAAAAATGGGGCTCTGAGTGCACCTTGGGTGTTTTTTTTTTTTTTTTGAAGAAGAAGAAGAAGAAAATGAAAGTTTACACAAAATTGCAGATACTTAAAAAAAGTGCTGTAAACTTGCATGAAAAGCAGTGAGTGGCAGTTGAAGTTGAAGCACTACAAGCAGTTGACGTGTCTAGTGGAACTGAAGCACTGAAAGGGATTTAAGTATGTGGATCTGTAAAAAATTAACAAAAGACATGACAAAGGTTTAAATCAATTGAAGTATAATCACCAAAATAGTTGACAAATAACTGATGCTAACAATTGATCTGTCATTCAAAACGTAAGCAATGATATTTCAGTGTGTGTTAAAGCCATGAAAGCAGCTGAGGGGTCAGTTAATGAGTAAAAGATCACAGCAGTGTACATTGAACTGTAAATTGTGATAGCAATTGAGTTACCAGTTGTTGGAGTGTTGAGCGCTAGAGAAAGTTAAAGTTTGTGCACTGTTAATAGTAAGAGAGTTGATTGGGATGCAAATAGTGACAGCAGTTCATACAGATCTTAGGTTAACATTTCTGACCTCAGACACCAGGGCTCATCCCATTTTGTTTCACAAATAATGTCTGAGTAGTAACTAAGTTCATAGTAGCTTTTGTCTTCCTTTCAGATGATCTAGCTCATGGTACTAATGAATCGTTTTATAGGAGTCATTGTCTCTTGGCATGTTTATGATGGTAATCATGTTTGTACCAATGCTGTACTTGTAGTATTATTGTAAATTATTGTTGCATCTCATAGTTCACTGTCAATTTCACCATGAAGTTATATATGGAACAGACACATGCTGTTTCCCAGGTATAAACAGAATCAAACATATTTTCTCATTTGGAATCGAATCATCCAAGCAGCAGACCGTAAAAAGAACCAACCCCCAGGAGCCAGTTAAGCATCATGTCACCTCAATAGGAATCAGTAACTCTTCATCTATTTGTTAGGAGAAAAAAAAAAATACTACATTCATCTGCAACACAATGCACTGTCCATAATGACTTATTCTGATCCCCATCAGATTGACCATAGTGTCAGTCATGGATACTTCAGTATGTCCTTGCTCCAATCTTCTGAAATGAACCAAATCTATTTTCCTTATCACTCAGACTAGAAAACAATGGGCCAAGATGAAGAAAGGACCTGAATGGATGGAGGATAGGGAGAGGCAAAAAAAATAAAACAATGGATAGAAGTGGAAATTGATTTTGAACAAGTGCTTTTATTCGACAAAAGCTTGGCATCTGAAGAGAAAACGGTCCCCCTCAATAAGTATTGTGGTGGAAATGTGGTTTAGACCCGATAAAAGCAAGCCTGAGGGGAGGTAGACAGAGAGGATGGGTTGAGAGAAGAAGATAAAGAGTGATTAAAGAAAATGAGAAAAGAGGCAAAACAGCAGCAAGAAAAACAACCTGGGAAACAAGAGTGAGTAAAGGAAGAGGGAGGGAGATGGTTGGGTTGGACAAGAGGAGGAGCAATGGGTGTCTGTCCTCTGGGTTTAAATTGCCAACAAAGAGGAGACTTACTGATAAATTCAAGATGTCTCTCTTCTATTCTTAACATCCTTATTCATCACAGCAAATTGCTATTAACTGAAGGTGAGTGAGCCAGAGCTTCTGAGGCATGGCTGAGTCCCTGACTCCCATTCATTCAAGATTAATGACATACATGCTGAACAGTTAAACGCAGAGAGATGGCACAATCAGCATGATCACCGCTGTGTGTCAAGTATTTAGAATATGTGTTTATTGAGTTATTGTTGATTAATGCAGTGCACAATTATGCATTGCAAACCTGTGTATTATTATAAATTAACGCAATGCCTCAAACATAGTGTTGCACCAATAATGACACGACACTTATGTACCTGCCTTATCACATTAATGTAAGCTCAATCGTTACCAGACATTTTAATAATGCATTGTTCCAGAGCATTAAAGTTTAAGTCAATGACTTTATATAGAGCCGAGGAAGGAGATATCCCTTTGAGTCCACTTGACAGCAACTAAAGCTACTCCATTCACTGTGTGCTCGCCATTCCATGCCATGATGGAAATTAGATGCAGCATTACATGCAGATAATTCACAGACTGAAATGTAAATCTGGTGATGGAGAGGAATGTTACGACAGCTTCTGAGAACCACTTTATCCCCAAGATGTAAAAGGACAGGTTTTATAGAGATGACTCACACAGCGAGAGAGCAGAGGAGGGAGGCAGTGCTACTCAGGCTGTCTCTGTTGGAAGGGTTTTTACTGGTCAGTCCAGTGACATTAGTGAGGCCAGCCCATGCTGTTAAGTACATAAGTCTGGTTGCTTACTCACTTTGCCTGCGTCTCTTATTTTTTGGTCTTAAATGTAAATGTAGGAGCCAGTATTGGTGTTTTTTTTGTTTTTTTTGGGGGTTTTTTTGTTTGCTTCTCTTGGAAATACTCCTTTATATTTTGTGAGAATAAGTATGCCACACGACAAGAGGGCAATTAACATGCTGGTGATGGTTCACATCCATAGACTGTAAAAAAAAACGGACGCTGCTACCGCTGCGTCACCCATTCATTTGTGGACTAAATTTCAGCCGTTGCCATTTTGTCTTTTTCTGCAGTGACCTTATTTGAATGAGAGGCTGACACACATCATCCTCAGCTGCAACAGTGCATAACTCAAATTGGCCCTGCCCTTAGATATGCATAACTTAACTAGAGTTACTAAAAGTAAAAAGGTGAGTTATATAAAAATCAATCCCCAATGCAGTTGTCATGCACAGGGAAATAAGCTGTAGTGTATATGG
Source organism: Plectropomus leopardus (assembly GCF_008729295.1). Lineage (NCBI taxonomy): Eukaryota > Metazoa > Chordata > Actinopteri > Perciformes > Serranidae > Plectropomus > Plectropomus leopardus. The sequence continues at coordinate 7,187,967 of NC_056467.1, read as the reverse complement.
GGATTGACTCGCTTCTGGAGTCAGCCTCAAGTGGCCATTTAAACAATTGCAGTTTTTGGCACTCCCATGCAGGCTTCATTTTTGAACAGTTACCCATTGGTCATGTTGCACAGTCAAGGAAATGAGTTGAAAAAGTTTTGTAGACTAGTTGTGTTTGGACCACAGGAGACGTGAAGGTTCTTACTGCAAAATCGTATACTATTGACCAACACAATTAAGTAACACAAAACAATACGACAAAAGCAAACTAGCAAAGTAGAGGGCCAGTTAGTCACAACAATGAGACAATAAAAAGTGAAATGAAGCCACATTTAGCTAAATAACTAGTTATCAACCTAGCTAATGTGGTTAACAATGATCATGTGTCTTCTCTGCCAATGCCAATTTGGGGACAGCAGAAACAAATTGTGAACACATATAACCCCCCTTTAAAGGCGTGACAAACTTGCTTTTAAAATTTGCCACGTCCAGAGGATATGAAGCAACATTAGCATACATTTTGAGTTGTGTTTCTGGTCCCCTGTTAAATGTTAGTCATATATTTATTCCCCTTTTTTTTCTTTCCACCAACTCCTGAGGGAAACATTTAGGTCTTTAGCTGCTAAATGCTCTACTATATTCACCAGCTGGTGCCTGATTGTGTCTGTGGGCAATTTGGTGCTTTAAAGGTAATACAAAGTAGGTTTTTAAAGTTGTTGTTTTTTTGTTTTTTGTTTTTTTTTTCTCTCACAGTAGCTTCTTGCTAGTTGTAAGACAGAAACTATAAGCTCAAATATGCTAAAACACTCAATAGAGCTAAAAGGGGGACTGTTAAATTGGGGGTTAACTAACTGTGGGTTTGTCATTTTGAACAAGTCGTTGGATCCATTGTGACGATAAAAATATTTATTGTAGCAGCTTCAACTTATATGTAAAGGCAATATAGTTACGTAACAGGAATGGCCTTTAAGTACCTTCTCTCACAAAGGGAAGTATTATGGGAACAGCTAAATTTGTCACAGATGTTTGCATGGCCTAGTCATAAATTCACCTCATCTCATAAGTCCATCTTTCTTCCCCTGCCAACTTTATTTTGGTACGTGCTACCTTTTATATGCCGAGCTGACAATGATAGACTGACCGGGCTATGTATAGCCTACTGCAAACTGCTACTGACTCCTATTAAATTAATGAGAAAGTTCTTCTTTTTGTATTCTCCTCCTGCACCTCAAAGAGAAGTTACACGGCAAAACCTTTCACAGACTGGCACATTACGTCTGCAAACTTCATTACGCATGACACACCAAATGACGGGATCTACATCCAAATATTATGTTCACTGTCGCTTTGCCATTTTTAAGTTTTCACAGGCAGGTGGGTTGGAGGTGAAAGTGGCGCAGGGCAGTGACTCATGTTTGTGCACCTGTTTAAATCACAGAAATGAAGTAAAATGGTAATCTGTCACAAATGTATAATGCATTTCCCCCTGATGTTTGAACCGCAACATGCAGTATGAATCAATCCCCCATCAATCAGTGTCTATGTGTGGGAGGGAGGTGCAGTGACACCTTGGTCGTGTTAAATGAAGGTGGCGAGAGATGGAGGAAAGAACCATGTACCAGGTTATTGTCTTTCTCTGCAGTCTGGACACATAAAAGCCTTGTTACCAATTCCTCTTCTGCTTTAGTTGTCATCTTCCATTCGGCTCTCACCTTGGAAGACCGACATCTTTTTTCAGTCTGCCAACATTTTCTACATTGGTTCACACAAGAGGCCAGACTTGAATATCAATTCCCAGTGTCCTCTATCTCTCTGTCTCTCTCGCTCGTTCTCCCTTTCCTGTCGCGGTTTCAAGGAGGTAATGATGTCAGCAATTATACCTTTCATTGCAGTGTATTAAAACTGCAGTAAATCAAAGGGGGACAGTATGTTTCTCTGTTGTTGGCCTGATTTGTTGTGCCACTTAGTGTATCCTTGAAAAGAGGATGTACATTTTGCATGGCCATGCCCTTCAGCTGTTTGTTTTTATTTTGCTTGCTTTGGTGTTTGTGCTTATGTAAATACTTTGTCCTATTATTATCCACTAAGTTACTCTATGAGAGGAGCCAATTATTGAGCCCCATCAAGAGTTGTTTTTAAGAAAGCAATAGTTGTAAAAAATAATAATAATAAAAAACAATCCTAGATCTCCAGACTTGGGGCTTTCCTGAAACCCAAGAGTGCAATGAATAGACTCAATTTATTTGGGAAAATATTGTTGATAGTTGTTAATGGAAGAATTTATTTAAGTTCTCAAGTACAATTGTGAAACACTTGTACTTGAGTATTTCCATTTAGCTAATTTGTATATCTACGCTACTATATACATTAATACTAAACAATTGGTTTTGCCCAGGCTTACTAGTAAGTTACCAACACTGCAGGTACTTGGTAGCTTTTGAACACAAAATAGACAATAGAGCACATTTTCAATTCAGCATAATTTTTTTATAAAATTGCCAATAATTGAACACTGATTTCTCATCTTGAAAATTATCACAAGAGAATTAGGTGATAAAATAGCACATTGCAATTTAAAAATCTTGCCATAGTTGGCGTGTTTACAGCTCTTCACATGATTGCAGAAATAAAAGCTGGGATTCTTGTGCTGTCACATAGAATTTAACAACTGATGCATCCTCTATAAAATGGGCATGTCAGAAACATTTACAGCAAATGGACCTTTTATGACAAAATGCAATCTTAGATACTGGGACAATATGTGGCCACAAAAATATCATGTTTTACAGGAACACAAGTACATATAAGAAAGCAAAAAGAGCTGTGGGTCTTGACTGCTTATGCAGTAGCAATTACAAGCAACCCTCTTAAGTTAAATGAAGCAATATGAATTCAAGTTAATATCAAAAACATTACATAATCAAGGGTCAAGGATCTTAATCTTTGCTTGTATAGAGCATGATAGTCAAAGCTGCATCTTCAAAATTCAATGGCCTACAAGTCATTCCTACTATAACCTTTAGATTAAAGCATCTAAACTCTGAACAATGAGTTTCTGAACACTTAAGCACTGCACTCAGATGATTACTGGTGCATAATAACATTCTTACAGAAGTCTGAATGGGTGAGTTTTATTGTTTTTCAGCTTATTTGAAGGTCACAAGCTGCCAGCTGTTGGTGCTTGTGTAAGCCCTGCGGAGTTTGCTGAATATACATTATTTTAGTGACACATAGACCAATATGGCTGATATTTTCTTATAATATGAAATTGTTATTTGTACACTGATAATACAAAAAAACAATATTATTCCACAAACAGAGAGAAATGTTACAAATTGTGCCTAAAAATCACACCATTACCTCTATACAAACACATTATAATAAAAAGTGGCTCATTATAACTCACAATGTCAGTGTTTCAACTGCATGATACTCATTTGGGTGCTTTTGAGATAACCAGTGATTATCCAAAAAGTTGCATATTTGTTCTCTTGATGGAGCCATACTTTTGCTCCCACTTTCCTAATCCGTTTCCATGGACACCATGTACAGCTCTTCTAAGTCAACACATTGTTGAATAACCAAACTCTGCAATGCAAATATAGTTAAAGCTTGCAAAATACTGGCAGCTAATACAATAAAACCCCACAAAATGTACTCTGACAAATGCACTTGTACATGTAGACTGCTTGGAAATGAGAAAATGTTATATTGATATAAGTGGTCAGCACATTAAAATGCTCTAAATATGAGAAGACACAGTGTAAACAAATTTAAAAAACAATATATACATATTTATACATGCTACAGTACAGAATGCATGGCATCATTTTAATTTGGAGCTGTCACTCAAGGCAGCTGCAATTTTACACCTAAGATCCGACAGCAAACAGAGCTCTTGTGCTACTTCGTGGTGAAATGCAGCCTTGTCTGGCTTTATACCTGCCTGATGAAACAGCAGCACATCAGCTCCCTCTGATCTGCCAGATCAAGACTAAATTATATAGCATGGTATTTGTCACAAGCATTTGTCACTTGCAGGTCATTATATTACACCTGTCTAACCAACAATAAATCACAAAAACAGCATGCAGCAGTGCACGAGGCAACACAATAATACAAAGAGAGTACCCTCATTAATCAAGCCATGTACTTAGGTATTAGAAATGTTCTGGCCATTGTCCTTGACCAATGCTTTAGCAGTGGAGCACTACATGGTTCTCAATGCTGCTTAATCGTTTACTTGGGTCAATGAATGAGGATGGATTCCCAAAATTTACCTCACAAAGAGACAAAAAAAAAAGACAGAAAAAAAAACTCAGGCTGACTCAGCAGGCTGTAGGTGCAGTGGTACAGCAACTAATGGCTTCCATAGGTGGGTAGTTCTTGTCATCATTAGTTGGGATGCCTATGGTTATTTCGGTTCACAGCCAGTTCATACCCATGTATGGGTACAATACTAGAGCCAGTGAAGCTCTTTAAAGGTGACTTGAGTTGATAATTTAGTCACAGCTGTTTATGTAGTCTAGTGTGCTACTGAAAAACAATCTTCCATTAAACGCCATGTTTTCCAAATCCACATTTTTTTGAGGTCAAGTCCAGTCCCATCTTTCTAGCAACAGGCTTTAGCAGAAGTTTACTGAAGTCATGTATTCATTAGACAGTTGTTTCATGCTCTCTTCAAGCCAGACTCTATCACCAAATAGTAATTTTATTTCACTGAACATGGGAGTTACTGGTCTACTACTGCCTCGTGTTAAAGTGTGTTATTGTCTGACTTTGGCTTTTGAAAGGGTTAGAAGAATGTAGAAGGTAGATATATTAGTCATTTTTTTAAACTTTGTTTAAAAAATTACAATTTGTCCTTGATCCTGCTAAATTTTTTGAGTTGAAGGATGAGTTGAATAAAAACAGCAGTTACTATAAAAATTCAATTTGGTTGCTTGGCGATGTGACTGCTGATGGCATCATACAATTCATAAAGTGCATTTTATGAATTTACATCGGGGTCTGTTGTCCTTTCGGGCTCTGAACAAGGTCCGCTCAACCATCTCATCCACTTTATTTTCCTGCAACTGGACATTATGTTGCATGATGTTGATAGTAGCTTCTCTATCAAAAAAAAAAGTCTTGTTTCAGTAGAAGGGGCCATGGAGTTGGGGGAAAAAATATAGCAACAAAGTAGCAAGGATTTAAGGAGCTGCTTGATTAAAATCACAAAGTGCTGCAGGTGTAATTTTTTTTTTTTTTTTATACCTCAGGCACAATCTTGTGTTTCACATTTGCAAATTAGCACTCAAACTTAAGCTAAGGCTTGTGAGAATGCCATTTGTTCTGCAGGTTTTTGATGATAAACCAAACTGTTGAACAATAATCACTTCTACCAGATGGTGGTGAAAATATACGCGCTCACTAAAGTTATAACAGTTCATGAATGTCTCTAACAAATTTCAGAGGCAACCCATCTAAAAGTTATTGAGAAAATCACCAACACAATCCGGTAGGCGACGTATACTTACTAGGAAGTCTTCACCAATTTCAAGTCAATCAAAATGCCTTTTTATTATCTACTTTAACCTTGTCTTGCAATTTCATGCTTCAGCTGAATCTCAATTAAAGTCCAGACTTTTGTTACTTTCGGAGGCTAATGCACTTTGCGTAATTGTCAGTTAAAGGTTGGAATCGTGCCAAATTCAAAAGAAGCATGCATCTTTCTCTGCAAAAGTCCCCCTGCTTTACCAAGTCCAACTTACTGCAGCGTGCTTATCTAGCATGACCCTCAACCTTTATCTCGACTCCATGCCGCTGTGGCTGGCAACCTCTTTTCAGTTTGACACATCTAAAGCCCTCTTCCTCGTTAATGATGTGTAATTATCTTGGAGTGTGTGTGAGGTGAAAACTGATTTCTCCGTGTCAGGGCTGTTGACAGGCTTGACATGAGTTTAGTTGTCTGGGGCCGACCGTCTGTCATCACAGTGACACCCACTGGGTCGACATCCGCTCCGTAAGGGACACTAGTGACAGAGTTCAGGAGGTAAAATGACTTTGTGGCTTTTTCTCTCTCTCTGTCCTCCAAAGGAAATCAGCCACAATGCTCTCTAAATGCAAATTGGAAGCAGGGCTTTTATGTGCTGCACTGACCGAACATTGGCACTCCACAGCGAGGCAGCTTGGATGGGTGGGGACTGCAGAAAGTGCAGGTTGTGGGTGAATGTCCTCAACTCTTGTAGGTCCTCAATCATCTTTGGCATTGAGCAGCTCTTACAGCAGAGTAAATGGCCTTATTTAAAGTACAAGACCAAAATCTTCATTTCTCACGAGCTACACACTGTATGTCTGCATTCTTGAAGAGATATCTTCTCTCTGTTCTCTAGTTCTACACAGAAAGACTTTTGGCTTTCGAAAATAAATGCTGCCACTATGGATCAGCTCCTCAATTAATCATTTATTACACATCATGAAAAAGAGTGACGTTTTCACTTTTTTCCATCTTCCATCTTTTTGAATTAAAAAAAAAAAACAGACATTTGTCACCACTCCTCATGAATTGACTGCACTGCTGTGATTAACTGAATACAGCAACCAGATAAATGGCTCTGAAGTATTTTGATGAGCAGATCAAAGTATCTCCACGAGTCTAACAGCTCTGTCTGCCTCCAATGAACCATTGCCTGGAAGTGATACAAGAATATATGGAGTATGAACTGTGAAATTAATGCTTTGTCTGCCATTTTCCCTGTGCACTGGCCTAAAAAATTGTATAAAATTGCTCATTTATTGCGCTCGGTTCGGATTATTGAGATTCACCAATTTCCTCACTGCTCCAGTGTCATTATATGAACTTTGGCGGAGCTAAATTATATCCTTATCTTTTCCTCATTACTTTACAGCGGTCTTAGATATAGATCAACAGCCATGATGAGATTAAATTTCTTTAAATTTTCCATTCCCAGGGTTTTGAAATCCATTGCCAATTCCTTGGGTGTCTACCTTAGGATAGTCAAGCCAACAAGATGTGGCTTTAGACTACAATGTGATAAGACATTTCAGGGTCTTTAGCTTCTATCACAGATTAAAAAGACATATTGTTTAGGATGACGCTAGTCTGCTCATTGGTTGACATGAAAACCTTTAACTGAATAAGGTGGCAAAGCTTTCAGTGACCAATGTTTGTTTGTTTATTTATTTATTTATTTTTATTTTTTTAGAATGTTGAAGTACAGCACATGCAGAACATACTGTCTCTGAGATGTTGCCCCAGTGTAGAAGAAATGAAACAAAGTCCCTGACCTAGTTCAGCAGCCAAACATAAATGGCAAACCTTTATAATCATGGCAGTGTGGCAGCGCACTCAGCGCTTTGCTAAATATTTTGCTGCATGTCTGCTGCCTCACTGTTCACCTGAAAGCTATTCTAATACATCAGCATTTCAAGAGGCCCATCTCCACCCAAGCATCCATTTGTAGGATGTAGAATCGTCGCCATACTCGAATTTTTAACTTCTATACAATACCTTAAAAATATTGAATTATTGGAAACCATTTCAAATACTCAGAATCAATATGTATTGATAAATCAATGTTTTTTTGACAATCTTTAAATCTAGCGTTCACTTTCTAGCTTATCTCTAGGGGTCAGAGCTTAGAAGCCAAAGACTGAACACCTTTTACACTTAAATCGTAAAATGGATGGGGTTGCACTAGTATAAAACTTTTCCAGTTTTCTGTGTCCATGTCACATTCACTCATTCACACAAGGTGCCACCTGTTACTCAATAAACAAACATACGTGTTTAATATCAATTACACATCAGGAGCAATTTAGTGTTCAATGTCTTGCCCCAGAATACTTGACCATATGGACTGGAGGAGTTGGGGATCAAGCCAGCAATCTTTCAATTAGTGGACGAACCACTCTACCAAAACTGTTGTTATTGGTACAGATTCTAGTTTTCTTAAACTGCATAGTTTTTCTTTGACTATTGACAATTCCATAGTTCGTCCTTCCCCTCAGGTTAAATGTCAGGGTGTCATCCTGGACAGTACATTGTCTTTTGAGGCACACACTAACAGTGTTACTCAGTCTGCATACTTAATCTGCACAGTAATCATCGTCTACGTCTGACAATTACACAGAATAGCACTGTCATTCTTGTTTACACCTTTATTCCGGTATTGACTATTGGAAATCTATCCTCTTTGGTTTTCCTCCCAAGTGTCTTCATAAATTTAACTTGGTCCAGAATTCAGCTGTCCATATCATTATCAGAACCTCTTCCCCAAATCATATCACTCCTGCTCTCCAGCAGCTTCACTGGCTCCCTGTTAAATACTGAAATGATTCCAAGATTCCGCTTCTCACTTTTAAAGCCCGTTAAGCCCCTTTGTATCTTTCTGTACATACGTATCTGCACATCATCCGGTACTCTTAGATCCTTTTCTGACATCCAGCTCACTTCACCATCCACCCGCTTGACTACCATAAGGTCTAGAGCCTTCAGCCATCCTGCCTCCCACCTTTGAAACTCTCTCCCACAAGACATTTGCAATATTGATTCTCTCTTCACCTTCAAATCCCATCTGAAAACATACCTTTTCAAGCTGGCATACTCTGACGGCATAGCCTGATCCTGCCTTTAATGATTACACCCACATTGAGTTTTGCACTGGTTATGACTTCATGATGATGATTTATACCTTGTTACTGCAATGAAGATGTAGTTATTTTATTGAGTTATTATTTTTACTGCATTGTCTAATTTATGATTTCCAGATACTATATTGCCCTTTTTTATTAACTGTCTTTAAAGTGTCCTTCAGTGATATGAAAGGCACATATAAATAAAATGCATTTTTAATATGAGTGTTATTATATCTTCAAAGTGAACTGCATATGATTTATGGCAACTGTTGTAACTGCAAATTTCATTCATCGTCTTGGTCTCATTATTTATTTTTTTTCCTCCTTTCTCTGCTACAGGTAAGTGCTGCCAAGTGACGTTCACTGGGACAGAAAGACGGGAAAAAAGGGAGAGCATGAATAATCAGCACCTACTATCTACAGCACCAGTCATATCTCAGTGGGTTTGCTACACTTTTTTTTTCTAAAATCAGTGGAAAGAATGAAAAGAAATGGGCCAGTGGACTATGATAAAAAAAAAAAAACAAAACAAAAAAAAAACAATGGGAATCTTAGTGGAAAGAAACAAAACTACAAGCTTGTAAATGTCAACATGTCTGCTCTGGAAGATTTGAGTCATAAGTCTATAGGAGCAATTCATATATTTATCACCAAACCATCATAAGATTTACAATTTTACATCCAATTCTTGTCATATGGCAACACAATATACCTTTTGTGTGTTTTGGACACCATTAAGTTCTATGATACCTTGTAGCGAAAGCACAGGAACAATGGATGTGTTCCAACAATGGAATACAACAAGTAGTCTGAAGCCAGTAATAGGTGGCTACATTTTTTTTTTCCACAAAACAAAGGGGATCCCACATGTCAGTGGTTTGTCATCAAATACAGATGCTGGTCCTTTGTATTCGATTTGAACAAGAGATTGACAACGCAGACCCGTGTGGTTCGGGCTGACAAATTTGATGTTGGCACCACGGAAGACTAAATGTTTAATTTTAACACCTGAATAATAATCCCACATTTCTTAGTGTTTTCAGTGTGGCAAACAGATTTGACCAATTAATGACCTTGTCATCCATATGTGCCTTTGTAAAATTCAATATTAAGATTTTGCCCAATCATTTTCAAGCCTGTAAAGCCTAATATCTTTTTGTCTTTCATAATGAATACCTGACTTTTAAAAGCATGTGAAAATACCATTTATGGAACTGTGTGAGACACAAATTAGTATGCAGGTTGAAAAATGCAGTAAAGTGCAATCGGTTGTCATTCCAAAACACACCAGACTGCCAATTTTCCAAAGTGAAAGGATCATTTAACAGGTCTTTGCGTAGGTGCGTGTGTGTAGGTGTAAGTGTGTCAGCCTTGTAAAAGCTTATGAGGTATCAAAGGTCTCTGCAGAAGAACAGAAATGTCTCATCACCATTTAACTATTATGCACATAAGCCCATTGTACAGATGGCCTTATATTTGTGTCCAGTGATGTAAATGGTTTTAGAATCTACTCTGCAAAGTAAAAAATAACAAAAAAAAACCCCATAATTTCATGTCTTTTGAAATTTCCAAACATGTTAGTAATGCCACTATTTTCATTAAGTATGCAAGTGATTTTGTGATGCCATCGGGACCACTTCAATCACACTAAGTATTTGTGCCTCAGAATTGTTCATTGGCCCAATGGAGGCTGAATCGGGCTGCATCTCTTTGTCAGAGCGAGGTGAAGAGACACTCAGATGAGTGTTTTGTCTGCTGGCTGCTGCTTAAAATGGCTGTGAAGTGCCTTTGCGTTCCCATCAGTCCATAATAAGTCCTCTCACATTCACTAAAACCTCTAAATGTAACTTTCTGAAGGACACACATTCAAGTGGAACAGAGCTTTGTCACATTCAGCAGGCTGTTGGCTTGTTTAGCCCAGAGAGGTTTGAAGAATCCAACAGATAACTCACTGCTTTCTCTGATTGTTGACACTCTTCCTCAACTGCCGTGCCGCTCATCCCAGCTGTCATAATGTGTGCTATTATAAGCTCCATGTACAGTAAATAGATCTCTAACCTCCAACCCTTTCTCATGAAGAGCCAGTGACAGGCAGGGAGAAGTCAATCACTGATACGGTTGCTTTCTATGTATCCATAAATGTGTTCTGCCTGGCATTTGGCTTGTCAGTAAGGTGATGAAAATGGGCAAAAGTGCTGATATTGAATCCTTTAAAGCACAACCACACTGCCTTTAAATGACGCTTATCTCTAAAGCTGCTTCCTGCACCTGCGACCTTGCATGAAATGCACCACAGCCGGTGCTTTTAGTGTAATTTTCATGTGCGAGAAAAGTGTGAAGGAGCTGAAGAAGAAATTACACCTTCAGACCCTGAAATACACAAAGATACAACTTCCATTTGCATATGATAAATGAAAGCTTTTAACCCCAAGTCGTCTGACTTCATATCATTTGCATGTACGTTATTAGAAAATCTCATGCTACACCACATCTATGCAACATGGACTGACACTCTCACAAATTCACTTCATTACTTCATTCCCTAGCACATTTAAGTCTATTTTTAATGCTGTCAATTGGTTGACAGGTAATATAATGCTCTTCTGTGCTCCTCAGATCTTGATATGCATGTGAACAATCAGATATAATTATGAAAACTGACTTTCAAATGACATTTAATATGTTTTGACGAAATGGGAGCATTTCACGTTTCTGACAGCAGTAAATTAAGATTGAGGGATGAAAGCACAAACTTCCTGTTTCCAAAGTTTTAGTGTCATGTGCTTTTTTTTCCCCTGAGTTTATTAATACTGATGCCTGAGTTTCTCTTTTAATTCCAGTGAAAGTTATTTATCTGACAAATGATGATGAGCAGCCACCATCAGCGGTGAATCTCAGTATCCATCTAGGCGGCACAGTTGGTTGATTATTGACAGCAGCTTGTCAGTTAATATACACATCAGTGAATCATATTAAATAGCAAACCAGTCAAATGTGGCAAATCACCACATCATTAGAAACTTAAATAGAATGTTTTCTTTTCTTTCTTTTTTTTATCAAGATAGAAGTCAGTCACAATTTCCTCATACAGCTTATTACTTTTCACGTCTAATAGGAGTTTGCATATCAGTCTTTCCAAATGTACCTCTAGTATTAATAAGCCTGTCAGTAGTTCAAAATCTCCTTCTTAGTCTTTTATACCTGTAAGTGCCAACTGTATGTGTTTTTGACTGTCTCATACCAAAGCAAGCATAAGATTGAACCTACAAGATTTATGGATGTTGGCTTCGTGATTCAAGTTAAACAGTAACTCACTCAAATATTCGGGCTGACTGGGCAGTCATTGTTCAAGCAAGGTCAAAGTGGGTCATCAACCATGCCAATTGGTCCATCGGTGTGAAAGAAATCAATCTACTTGTGTGGTGGGTCATACTTTAAATTAATCGTTTTTTATTAGTCCATTTTCCCCCTATCAACTTAACTCCTACCATTCACACACTGAGCTGACACTGATGGACAGCCACTGGTGGTGAGGCGCATTAGCTGTGACTATGACTGATTTATTGGCCAAACATTGTGTTGCCTTCATGTGCCCGATCAAAATGTAAGAATTATGGCCACTTGTATTAAAATTAAATGATCAGTCAATTAATTGATTAGTGAGCTGATTAAAAAGCAGGGGTTCTGATTACTTGGATCTTATTTTTACAATTTCCTGCTACCCAATTTAGAAAATAAGTGTCAGATTAATCAACTATAAAAAAAAATCTTTATTAGTTTCATGCTGGACATTAACAATACGTACTGTATGATACATATGTGATACATTAATCTACCTGTCTCCATGGTGATGTTATCTGTGGTTTAAATGATCAAGGTGTTTGTTCACTTTTTTATTTTATTTTTTTATTTATTTATTTTTTTTAATAAGCCACTTGATCCAATGTATCCAGTAAGAAATTAAGCAGTACTTCATAAAAAAAGTAAAACATGTGGTTAGCAGCACACCAATGTTTGAAACCAACACACAATCAGAGCTGGTATTTTTATGGACATGTCCGGACACTTCAAGATGTGTCTGTTGCGATAAAAGTAGGTATTTTAAGTCAAAACATGATGTTTTCCTAACTGTTTTTGTGATTAAACATAACCACATGATAACCACAGCATTGCCATAACCTAAAATTGAAAGTTGAGCATACAAAACATACAAATTTAACATATCAGTGGTTTACAAAAACATCAATGCAAACTTTTTTTTCTGTAGACAGGGTTAAAAAAAATCTCCCAAGCCCCTTTATTCAGACCTTCCTTTGTGTTTTAGTGACCAAAGCCCTCTGCGTCAGACCGACACATTCAACTTCTGAAATGCCCCACAGCCTTTAGAAAACTATTTTTTTTTTTTGTTTTATCCACTCCTTTCATCATACTCATACAATGCAGCCTCAAATGAAATCCGAAAAGAACAAATTGTAAGGTGTTGCCAATGCAATATGATTATATGCAACACTCCTTTCTCTCTCTGAATTAGACATTAATATTCTCTTTGTGGTGAACTTTGTCTTGTCAAAATAACCCTTACATGTTGCTTTCATCATTTTCAAACATGCTTTGACATAGCTTTGATTCAATTTAATTCAAAACATCGATGCATTACTTCTAGAGCATTGGTTCAGAACGGGTGGGGGGGGGCTGATGTTACAAATGTCTGGTGTTCTCAGATTGAAGTAATTTGCTGTTTGGTATTTCTTTCTTTAAAATGATGTTCATGAGACATAGTTCCTTTTTTAAAAATGTACAGTACCCTAATTTCAAACAACAATGATGTTTTTACGATCAGGATGGACTTAAATATATCGGGCAAATAATTATAGTAATTATTTACTATTTAATACACAGGTAATCAGCTTTCACTCGAGGGTATAGTCAAATCAGAAAAAAAAATGAAATATATATGGTATCTATACAGTAGCCTATATATAGCATTCTCATTCTTTATGCAAATTATACATATACATTAGGCATGTCTATTATGTCAATTTTATAAGCTTGGCTAAGATCCCATCCTGAGCTGACTGTTGAATGTGACAGCTGTAAGGAGATTTACAGTATGTTAGACTTCAAAGCTAACTGGCTGAGCTCTGTTCAAACGTTGCAGGAGACATTAAACATCTCAGGAGAGAAAGAGATCTCTCCCTCTGTGAAGCTTTCATAACTCAGGTACAAAGTGATATGAAAAACTAGACGTTCACTGACACCTTACAAAGTAGAGTGCTCCTGTAAAACTTTCTCAAAATGTGCTATCTAAAGTATTGTGATCAGTGTCATAGTAACAATTTGTATCCAGTGTAATTAAATAGTTTTGCATTCATTGAAACATTATATAATGCACGCTTTTTTGACTGCACATGTGCATTTATATCCAAGTATTCTAGTCCATAACTTAACTATTGATTCCTTAGTTGAAGCTGTTTTCATCATCCGTGTCTTCACACCTGTCTGGTCCTATTAGAGCACAACACGTCTGCTGAGCTGATCAACACTGTAGCCCAGCAGATGGTGAGCTGATGACCGTTCATAATGGAGAAAATGAACATTAAACCTCCTGATAATAGAAATTAGATTGGCTTTTACTTCTGTCAAGGGAACCGAGGGAGCCAGACTCTGTATTTGAAGTCTGGACATTGCATGGGTCCCCTTGACTAAAGCAGAGCACTGCTATTCAAATTAATTTTATGGAGACCAGAGCCCTGCAGTCCTCAATTTAAAAGAAGGCCACATCCTCACATGATGTGAACTCTGTGACTCTGTGAAGTCAGTGTTTGTTCTTGTGGTAAACCACTGGGATGATGTGTGTCCCCTCAGTGTCCAGTCCTTGGTCCTGTCCTCTCATATCTTTCTATGTTCTCCTATATCTGATCCAAAGCTGGACAGCTGTCCTCCCTCCCAGACTGTCTTCTGTCAGAGCCAGAGGGCTGGAGCTGCTCTCTGGTGTCCTGTCAGTGGTTGGACCTCGGCTCTCTCTCACACACAGACTGACCTCTATATTTTGTCCTTCAAACCAGAACAAATCTTCCTTCAGTCATTTCCCTGTCACTGTCCTGCTGTCTGCTTTGACTGATTACCAGAGCTTCAAATAGGATCTATCACAGCTGTTGAGTTGGATTTAACCAGTTTTCAGAACTGTGATCCATTTAAAACATTTTCTCTACATAATGCTCACTGATTTTGATTTTTTTCCCAAATCCTAATCAAAGTCATGAATCATTATCACCTTTTTTTTCCTTTTCAAAATGTGCACAGATGGTTTATTATTCTTAATGTAGTTGCTTAAATGAATTCATTTATTTGTATTTTTCCCCCCACATTGCCTGGCAATTCATCACGAGAGCAACGTCTTTTTCTCTTTTCCCAGTTTTCCTCCATTTCTTCTGCCACCTGCTCCTTTAATTCCCCACTACAGCTTTATAATGAATACTATGTTATCAAGGCTTAATCGATTTATAACGTTTCCTCAGAATATTGTAAAGCTCAGGGAGTAGAATGAGAGCAACGTAAAACTAGACATTGTCCACCATCTCTTCTATATGCTGCAAAAGCATTTCAACTCAAGTAGTCCATCTATTGACCTCGCCACTGACTGTATTGGATGAAAAGAAAAGGAACAAAGAGCAAAAAGAGAAGGGAGGGGAAGAGGTAAGGCTCTGTCAGTTAAGGTTTTGTCTGGTATTGACTGAGTGTGGATTGGATTCAGCCCTGACTCAAGTGGCTCTGTCGTAAATCGCCACGGACAAGCCAGCCCCACCATTTGAGCAGGGGATGTATGGGGTGGCGTTGGAGATTTTTTGGAAGTTCTGGGAAGATAAAACAACGAACCACAATGTGATAAAATGCCGGACACCGGCTATAAATGTAATATAGAGTGTGAGATACAAAAGAACAGGGGAGGGAGTAAGGATGGATGGAGGACATGGCAGAAAAACAGGGACTTAAACTGGGCATAGGCAGGGAAACAAGGCTCAGAGAGATAAAAAACAGATTAGAGACAAACAGCAGGAGAGATGCCATGCTGTGCCGTCCCACCAGACAGAGGAGAGCACTGACTGTTAATCACATTGTGTTGCTTTTTTTTCCATGAAGACAGTGTGTTTGTGTATGACTTCTGACCTGACTTCTGGAGGACACAAAAACCATTTCTCACTGTGTTTGTTTGCATGCTGAGATTTAGACTTGCCTCGCTAAAGCTTTATCTGCCTTCACTCGAAGTCTTTGGTCTTAACACACTAAGACTGTAAAAACAGAGCGGCAGTTAATAATGCAGATTTTCAATCTGAGCCACTCAGAAATCTATAAATCCAAGCTCAAACACGCAGTTGAGAAAGACCCCCTACAGCCCTAAATAGTCCCGCAGTAACTACACACAAAAATGTACATAAACACATTCGTGCATCACACACTTTACACAGAGTACCACCTGCTATGACGCCGACTAAAGAGGAGGAATTAAAGGCTTTCAGGCGAGAGTAGTTCCTCTGCTCTTGACAGGTTTCAAAGGAGAGATGTTTGCTATGCATGCTGAACCGCCAGTGGGTGTTTATAGTTGTGCTCTGTCTTCTCCTCTGCGCCATCCATATTCCTGACAAGTTTCAAAAACAGTTAGAAACTCGCTGAATGCCAAGTTACCATTGGGTTTAGTAGTAGTGCTCTCTCTTTGTCCTCCTCCTCTCCCAACATTCTCTCTTTCCCACTTCAACACAAAGTCATCGAGTCTCAGGAGTTTGTATTCACCTTCACTCTGAAAGAACTGCTGTGAGATTTGTTCATTTTTCAGTTGCCCCCCCCCCCCCCACACCCACACCCACACACACACACACCCTTTGCAATAGATGGAGGCATTCCAGTGCAGAGCTTGACTTTCATTATTCATCCTCCCTGCACACACAAATACACAAGCAGCTGTTGACAATAAACAACTCATTGACAAAATTGGCTCAGATTCGGTTCATCTTGCTGACCTTGTTTCCCTGCCTTCACATTTTTCATTAAATTTATGCAACATTGTCCAAAATAATAAGTCCTATATTTCCCTGGTCATCAAGCATGAAGATGTTCACAGTCTATCTGTTAATATGCCCAGCTCTCTTCACCTCATTTCAGGCCTGACCGCAGCCTCTCCCATGCTGCCATGCCAGACTGAGCTGGCACACACATTATCTCACCCTGGCATAGAGCAGACCCTGTCAGCCTCCATCTCCGACAGGAGGAATCAGCTAATTAGCCTGAAACTGAAGAGACAAAGAGACGGTGGATTGGCTGGACCGCAATAGAACCAGTTTCTATGTCGCCATCATCTGTAATTAACTATTCTCAGATGTATGCCCTTAGCATAATGCACGCATTTGATTGGCCAAGAAAAAATAAAACTCCCCTTGGTTTCCAACCCCAGTAAGTGGCAGTCTACCGTTTCAGAGTATGTATAAATTTGCTTTCAAGTAGTTTCAAGGCTCCAATATGAAGAATTTAGGGCATCTAGTGGTGGGGTTGCAGAATTGGACTTCTCTTGTAAACCGAGCAATTAGTAGAACTACAGTGGCCAGTGCAAATTTAAACATTTCAGAAGTTCTCACCAAACAATGGGCATAACTCAGCCTCATACTCCATTTATGTGGAGTTTCCCATCTTTATAGTGAAATCTAAGTATTTCTCCCAGCGAGTTCTCCTGTTCCCCGAAAACAGCAACAAACAACAACAAAAAAACTGTTTTGTGGATATTTGGAATGGAAAAGCAATCCTCTCAATTTTTATTTATGGCAGCACATAACATTTTTTTAGTACACACCCATACGACAGTTAAACAACGAAAAGGCACAAACAAGAATTTGCATGGTATCCCATACGTTAGCACTCAACCAATTACATTACGTACTTCACGTGAAGTTACTGTGGTTAGGTTTAGGAAAAGAAACACCTTAAAATACCTAAATTACCTTAAAATAGTTCAAAAGTCTACTAAAAGTTGGGATTGTTCCAAACACCGGTCTCCTTGGAAAAGTCCTGTGGAAAAGTTTTGGGACGGATCCACCTCTTAATGTTCCCTTCATTCATTACTCCTATCAGTGCATTGGTCATGTGATTGCAGCCTTCCCAAATATGTGGGTTATCCACAAATTACTGGCTCTTGATACAACAAAATAAAAAGATATAACCAGTGCATGAAAACAGCCTGTAATTTCATGGATTTGCATGACTCCTGTACGTCCCATTTTCAGGTTGGAGAGTTCAGAATTTAAGATTCATCCAGTGATTGTGACCTTTTCTTGTTTGGTGTTTAGGTGCTAATTGTCTCTTTTCTCTCTTCTCTCTGCTTTCTGGGATGCTGTCACCTGATGTGCTCCACCCTGGGCCCAATCTGTGGATCTTCAAATGCAGGTAAAATTAGTGGTAGTTATCACATTGTGCTGATAGGGTGTTATTTTAAATGTGTGTATGAGCACATATACAGACAGGTGTTGGGGTCATTTATGGTTTTTGATCAACCGAAAGGGGAAAATAGTCGTTGATTTTATACTTTTGTTTGGCTTCAACATATCTTGTTAAAGCCAAATAAAAGTATAAAATCAACCCATATGTTACACCTCTAGAAGCCAAATATCTTTATGTGCACAGTTGAGTACTGGCAGTTTGGTTCTGGTTTTGCATGTTAACAGCATTCAGAATGGTAGCAAATTGTGTATGCTTTATACTCTGCAAGAGGTGTTCAGAGAGTCCTGTTTTCTTTTGTACTTTACATCACAAGATGATTTAAGAGTATGTAAGAATTTTCCAAGTAATGGATCACCAAAACTGTCATGCTGTGCTGTAGTGATGGTCGGAATTAGGAATGATTGTTTAATTTTCATGTGTTGAAAGACACCTTACGTGTCAGATAACTACCATCAGCTTACACCTTTCACATTTCTCAAAGCATAAAACCATGTTAGTGATATGGTGCTATATGGTTTCTAAAATACACAGTGCTTCATTTGCCAAAACACACATCTGCATTTATAGCTCGCTCTTGTCCTATTAACCTGGGACTAATTTCCATTGCAACAATGTGCATTATTTTTGTGTAGTTCTATGCTGGAGCTGTAAGCTTGATGTCCAGCCTACTACTAGTCCTAGTACTAGTAGACTACTCCTACTATGTGAAGCACACCAGGTTTTTGACCAAAGTGTGGTTGCTAGGAGGGATAAACAACTTTGTAAACTTTACTTTGTACCTGCAAGAGAGTGCCAAAATTGTGTTGTGGCTTGTTGCACATGGAGGTGCATTTACTGCATCGCTGCCTTGCCTAACTCCTCCAACAGCGCTTCCAAAATTATTATTATTATTATTTGTGGCAGCAAAAACACTTTCGTGGATACTTTGTCCTGTGTAACAACAGAAGTACTGATGTTTCAAGAGACTGGTGTTCTGGTTGATCCAATGACAAAGCAATAGTGTCATGGCCTTGCCTTGTGTTGCACTGCTCTCAGTATTATTTTCTCCTCTGTATACTCCTGCTCAAACTGATATGGCACATAATGAGTCTGGGTTGAGTGATGGGTACTGGAACTGCACGCTGATGCACTTACTGCTGTGT
The DNA here is from genome assembly GCF_008729295.1 of Plectropomus leopardus. Classification (NCBI taxonomy): domain Eukaryota; kingdom Metazoa; phylum Chordata; class Actinopteri; order Perciformes; family Serranidae; genus Plectropomus; species Plectropomus leopardus. Next base: position 7,168,723 of record NC_056467.1, on the reverse strand, counting down.
GGATGTGTATCAACGTCATACCTCATTAATTTAACCTTGTCTTTACTTGCAATTTGACTTTGACATCCTAAGCATAGCCATATGAATATTTTTAAGCACAGTGACGTCAGTACAGTTGCACGCTATGGGGCATTTTTCATAACCAAATTAATCTAATTTGACCACATTTGTCTGACTGTGAATCGTGCTGCACTCGTTTCCAGTTTGTAGTGTTGCCAGTGTTTTTCCACCCCATGCAGTGACAGCCATATGGTTAGAGTGTTTGTGTGATGAATAGTGTTTCACTTTCAGCTACATTGGATTGGAGAGAATCATCCTCTGTCTTAGTCACCCTGTCCGAAGCTGTAATGTCAGATTTATTCTCTCTAACTTTGATTTACTACATTGAATAGGCCAGCAAAACCATTAAAGTGCAACATTTTGAAGGTGTAAGCAAAACATTAATATGCTCCCACCAACACATACAGCATCACACATAAATGACCTAAACTCGTTCATGCATCTACATTATGAGCATAATGCACTATCAGGTTCATGCCACCACAATACCTGAACGCAATTCACTCCACTCCACTTTTCATTACTCTCCTTCAGCTCAATTTTGCTGCTCGCATTTATTTCAAATGCAGCATCCACCCACCTAAACTCCTTCATTCAGGTTCATGAGCCCTTTGGTTCACTATGATCTAAAAATGAATGACATAGTCCTACTGTGAGGAAAGGAGTCGCAATCCAAACTCTTTTCCCGTGTGATCCATTAGTGCTCGTTCTCTATCTCTCTCTTTGACTGTTTTCTGTCATTCCCAAAAAAAATAGTTGTTTGTGATACACTTATGTTTTTCTTCATGAACCTGCAGCCATGTGCTATAAGAGTGGGTGTTAGCAAAAACATAGTTCACCCCCACAGCACAAATATATCTAATTCCAACAGAGACAAAAACATTGAAAATCATCTTGTGTCATTTTAGTGTTAACATAGCGTGTGTAAGCTATAATAGCACGTCTGTTGAATGAGTTAAGTGTGTTGGTTAGTTAGAGCTTTCACTGAAGCCCCGAGAGGCAAGATACATTTTAATTATTTAATTATCTATTTGTCTGTCTTTCTGTCGGCACTGTTGGCCAAAAAAACAGTGTATCTCCTATAAAGGAGATATTACTTCCTATGAATGGAATGTTATCTCCTATATATGTGATAACATCTCCTATAATAAGTGGCCTTTTACGGCTTCCGTAAAATTTTAAAGTAAACTAAAGCAAGGCTTTTTGTGAACAAACACGTAGTACCAGCTTTAAAGTTGACTTCACTTGTGTTCTTGATGCCCCATTTCATAATTAAATCTATGGTCCGTGTTTTGGTGTTTTGTATGTCTCTTGTACATTTCTGAAAGGAAAATGCAACCTTTCTTTGTTCTCATATGTTTGGTAATAAAAAATGGAATGAATGTGAAATCATTGCTTGTGCTACAGAACCAGTATGCCGAACTGTTTTTTTCCTGGCCCAGACATTGGATGGTTGAGCATTACAGCAATCATCAACATGGCATATAAATATGTAGACAGTTAAGTGCACACTCCTTGTTCACCACAAAACAGTGTAGAGAGAGTAAAACTAGCAATGCAGAGGAACTGTTAAGAAAGACGAGCTCATATGTTTCTAAATAGTTCCCATGTGACTTCTTGCCATAGCGCAATTTGAGATGCGGTTGCTATTGGAGCAGTTTTAATGTATGTAAATATTTCCAAGTTGTTAACCATAATTATTTGGCAGTGAAAGGATACCAATAGCTGTTGACAGAGGAGGGGAAAGGTCAAACTAACTGGAAGCTAAGCTCTTAGAGGGCTGATGAAGCCTCTAAACTATCCACATGGTCCACTAATGATTTTTCTTCTAATGCCAAACGATGTGCCAGACAACTAAAGTTTTCTGGCATGCACTGTCTCGCTCTCTCAGTTAATCTGGCTCATGAATTCACATCACATGCTTCTGTTCACACTGTTAACATTTTAAGTTTGACTCCTCTTTTCTCTCAGTCTGCCCTTGTTTTTTTTTTTTTTTTTTTAAATTCTCTTTCCTGGCTGAGAGCCATTTTAATTCTTTCCCATTAAACCAATTGATGTGCACAACAGTATATACAGCACATGAGGACAAAATGAAATTTGGGATAAGGTGTCTTGCTCCCATGCTCAGTACTAAGATGTCAGAAAGAAGGGCTCTGACTTGCCTTGTGTACAACAAATCCAGCATTTTTCAAATCGATGGACCTGCATCAAGGGCTCGCCACCATTATTGGTTTACAGCTTTGCTTTCTACTGAGGCAATGTTTTATCATTTTTATTGAACAAAGGAAGGTGAGACTCCCACTGCATCCAATGTTATTCAGACTCTCTAAGAAAGTGGTAAACTGTGTGTGGGTGAGTGCAAGCACTAAGGGAGTATGTATTCCAAAGATAGAATGCGGATATAGGTACTTAAACATTTCTTGCATCAAAAGGATAAAAGTTTCATACCAGTGGGAGTGAAATAAAGTTTATCGACTTTAGATTACATAAGCCGTTTTTCTTTCAGTTTCATGACTGACGTTTCAGATTAAAAGGCTACTGGAAATGCTGACTGCACTTTAGTGCTGTGTCTTCTGCGTCACATGGTTCCCCTTCTTCTCTCATCCATCAAATCAAACCGTAACCCCAGTCATTAGGTGAAGGGTTTATGTTTGGTTTGAGCTTTGTTTGGGACATAATTTGTTGGCTAGCCAATATGCATGTTTGCATGTATTCTTTGTATAATTTTTGACGGACGCAGGAGATCCTCGATAGTGGAAGGGAGGTGTTTTTATTGCTAATACCAGAACCAATATAATTAAATGCTCACCATCCACCATTGTCAGATACTTTTGCCACTCTTCTCACGTGTCCTATTTTATCCAAAGTCTACTTTTGTTCCTTCCTCTTCTAACTTTCTAGTGTAACACTGCACAATACTGACAACATACTCTATAATTTAGTGATGTTCTGTTTTCCCAAAATGTCATTTCTGAGTCACTCTTACACTTCTACAGCCTATGAGTCATGCTTTTTTTTTTTTTTTTGGAAAATGACCAGCTGTGTCTAGTTTGTTTTCTTGCCAATGTTACTTCAGCTCTGTCAGTGACAGCCATATGGTCAGTGTGTTCTTTGCATAGTCACCTTTGTCACATAATGACCTTTGGTTGGGTTATTTTCAGAATTTGTGAGCAGTGAGTAAAAAATGTGCGTGGATGTTAAAGAGAAGGGCAAGACAGAGAAAGTCAATGTGTCAGTTTGCTTTGGCACTTGAAGGTTACAAACAAGCAAATCTGCTGTTTCATCTTGTTTTATATCAATGGAGGCAGGGAGTCCAGCTTGACGGTGACATGCACTGCATTTATTCAGTACATGATCCTGTTCCGCTGCCCCCATCAGCAGATACTTGACACATAAAAAGGACATGTTGGACATAAACCTGTCTGTCAAATGATCAGTGTACCAAAAAGACATCTTGACAGAAAAAGTGTGTTTGGCTACCTGTATGTTTACTGCCCTGGAGACATGCTATTTATGTTGAGGATCGTGTTGTACACATTGCTATTGAAACAACCTTATCAAAGGATTGCATCAGTTTTGCACACACATAAACACACACCATGGCATTTTTTAGTGTCAGAAGAAACTTTATCCTCTTCTTGGTTTAGTTTCCAGTCTCTCTCTACACATTAGGAAATGTCATGACTGCACTCGTATTACTTAGAAATACACGCAAGCTGTTCCCATACATTCATCCTCCTTCAGTATTCCACCCGCTGCTCCATGAACCTGAGTACCTCGCTGCAGCCTGTCAATTTCTGTCATTGCAGTGTGTGTTGTATGAATCCAAGCGGTGTTCAGCCATGACGCCAAACATAGCCTCCTCTTCCAGCATGTCAGTGTGGTACTGATGCAACACAGCGGTTAGAATCCTCATATTCAAACCATCCTCTCTGTTGTGGCCTCTCCAAGCTGTGGCAGAGAGTCCTAAGGAAGCTCATTTGCATTGCAGAATCACTGCTTGGGTGTTGGGATGTGTGTGTGTCTGCCAGGTTGTGTGTAAGAGAAAGGAAAGTGAGGGAAATAAAAAAAATTAAGCTTGTGTCGGATGGGTGCACAGTGTGTGGGCTGTGTGCATGGCATGTTTGCGCATTTACAGTGCAGTAAATGCATGTAGTATGTTTCTTTCCATGAAACCTTTAATGTGCTTACTCTTCTCTCGCTATAGAGGAAAGGTTATGCAACAACACCATAAACTGTGTGGGTGTGTGTAGGAGTTACAACTTGATGGCCACACCCTCCAGCCTTCAGATCTCATTCAGTTACACAACTGGCATCTTTATCCCCAGTGTCTATCTAAAGGTCATTTATTTGTTGTTGAAATGAATGCATACCTGATTGAAGACAATGCTGTTTTATTTTGGGACATATGTTGTTGCTGTCGGTGGCAGCTTTTAAAGCTGTAGCGGCAACATAACCAGACTAGAAAGATGCATATCTATCTGCAGCATCTACTTATCTATTCATCTATGCACATTCTTCTGTCTGACAAATGTTCTTGGTTGCCATTTGGCAGACATTTAGTCACACCATCGGACGCACCTGCAAACCTGCACACCTGCTCATGCATATAATGTTCTTTCTGTACGCTTATAGGGATGGGTGTAAATGATGTTGTTTCCCATATGATTATAAAGCCGGTCATTATGATTATTGGCTGCATAGGGCCAAGAATAGATAAGACATGCATGTGCTTGAGTACAGAGAAGTCACGCTCCAGTATGCAAATAAAGCCTTATTGTTGCTGTTGAATTTCCCTTTCATATTTTTAGCCATGCCAGCAGAATGACTGTAGGGATGGCAATTGCATGTCTGTTGGTTGGCTTGTGCAGATTTAAAAATATAAATTATTAAACTGAAAATAATCTATTGAATAGACAACAGGTGGACATTTCAGCCCGGTCACCATAAAAAATGTTGTCATTGTAAGTTTCCACAGACCATGGATGCATTTGTAAGTGCCATACATGTTATTATCATTTTTTTTAAAATTACATAGTTCTGGTAACGTATCGTATTATGCTGGCTTTGTCATCGGTAGGTGGAAAGGATGATGCATGACACTTAGGTGAGAAGGCTGCATAAGCTGCAGACTACTGTTTCAAGACCAACAATACTGTTTTTTTAGAAAGACATGAGCAGCATTTTCAGCCATGCTTGTGCCAGCAAAAGCTGGTGCCAAGCCGAAACATGATCTCTTCCTAACCATAACCCAGTGTTTTTTGTGCCTAAACATAACTACATGGTAACCACAGCGTTGTTTATGTAAATGTAACAAAAAGTAAAGTTTAAACTTAACAGCCACTTAACAATTTTCAAATCCTACCTAGCTGTGGTTTGCAGAAATGCACAATGAAAACATTTACTCTGGCAATAGGGTTGCACGTTTGCAGTTTTGAGTTTTATGTCTTGACAGTTGCTGGATGGATTGC